>NC_089587.1:5740578-5921135 GCF_019320115.1 Miscanthus floridulus
CGAGAAGACGGAGAAGATCGGGGAGGGCACGTACGGGGTGGTGTACAAGGGCAAGGACCGCCACACCAACGAGACGATCGCGCTCAAGAAGATCCGCCTCGAGCAGGAGGACGAGGGCGTCCCTTCCACCGCCATCCGCGAGATCTCCCTCCTCAAGGAGATGCAGCACCGTAACATCGTCAGGTACTTTCTACTTGTAACTTGTCACTTATGCGCATGCCATGCCAGGGTTTGTTAGTGTGCTACCTGCTGCTGATGCGCTCGCGCTGCCGTGCAGGCTGCAGGACGTCGTGCACAACGACAAGTGCATCTACCTCGTCTTCGAGTACCTGGACCTCGACCTCAAGAAGCACATGGACTCCTCCGCCGACTTCAAGAACCACCGCATAGTCAAAGTCAGTCTCTCCTCCTCTCCTCCCTCTCCCTTTGCTTTGAATTCAGCCGCCGTACGCCACTGCTGGTGCCGTACCACCTACTATCACTCGACACAGTGATTCCGTTGACGAGGCTGTGACTGTGAAATGATAGTAATTGCGAAATATGAAGAAATGCAAATTTTAATGCCGGAATATGCTCCCTGTGCTGTGGCCGTGCAGTCCTACCTCTACCAGATTCTGCGGGGCATCGCCTACTGCCACTCCCACCGCGTGCTCCACCGCGATCCTCAAGCCGCAGAACCTGCTGCTTGATCGCCGCAACAACATCTTGAAGCTCGCCGACTTTGGATTGGCGAGGGCGTTCGGCATCCCTGTCCGGACTTTCACTCATGAGGTACGATTTCACTCACACCCTGACGACATGCTGTCGGTCTGGTAGTAGGCTGACTTAAGGTGCCTGCATTAGTCAATCCGCAGTAGCTGTGAAATTGCCATGACATGTTGTTTAGCGTATTGGAGAAGGAATGCAGTTACTCGCTCATGAACGCCACGAAAAATGCTATCAGTCGTCGCCTTTGTTGAACAGAAGTTTGTAATTTGTTCAATTCGTTACGCCAGATGCATATGCGTTTCTTCATTTTTAGATAATGGAACAAGGTTCCAGCCTCTACCAACATATGCGTTTCTTCATGGCGTACTGGTACCACTGTCTGAATCGCTTGCACGCTTCAAACTGTTTTGTAACTGCCAGTAACGCCATTCCCGTGTGCTTTTGTGTAGTGCACCTTAAGATTGTTTACCTTTGCCGGTTTGCATATGACAGAGAAACTGAGCAAGCGTTGAAGCTAATAATGGACACATCTAAATAGGCTTTTATTTATATAAAATTGGAAAGGCCGTTACGAAGGAGAGCTCTAGGACAATAACCGAATTTGTCATCTGCTTGGTGATAGTGCAGTACGAGACGACAGCATTCTTGGGTAATTTAAAATTATTGTTGCCTTTGGATTGGTGATAGTGCTGACTTTGGATTGGCAAGGGCATTCGGCATTCCTGTCCTGACTTTTACTCAAGAGGTACATTTTACAGCTGGACAACATGTTATTTGTCTGGTACGCTGACTTAAGGTATCTGCCTGAGTTAAGCCATGGCAGATGAAAAATTATCTTGCCATGTTAGCATCCTGGCAAAGGAACACTGTTACAAAATGCTTTTGTTGTTGCCTTTGTTGCACAACTGTTCGTAATTGCTAAGTCTGTTAGGCCACATGCATATGCATTTCGTCATATGGCATACTGATACCACTGTCTGACTGGCTTGCACGCTTTCATATTTGTGCAACGACTAGTAACTGCCAGTAACACTATTTGTGTGTGCTTTTCTGTAGTACGCCTTCAGAGTGTTTACTTTTGTCCTGTGCACACAACAGAGCAAGTATTGAAGCTAAAAATGGAAAGAGAAACGGAACACACGTTTATGCATATACATATCTAAACAGGCCTTTGTATAAACTGGAAATGCTGTTAAGGAAGTTCTAAAAAAATCACTCATCTGCTTGGCGATAGTGCAATTGTGGTGATCATTGTTGCCTTTGTTGCATAACAAATCGTAATTGCCAGTTCGTTAGGCTACATGCATACAATTTTCTTCACATGGCGTACCAGTACCACTGCCTGACTCATTTGCGCACCTTTCATATTCGTGCGAAGGCTATTTAGTAACTGCCGGTAACACCATTCCCGTGTGCTTTTCTGTAGTACGCCTTAGGATTGGTTACTTTGTCCTGTGCATACGACTATTACCATGATGTTCCACATCTTCTCCTTTCCTTTTTAGTTTGTCATCATTTGATTGGAACTGAACTTTTTATTAGGTGGTGACACTTTGGTATAGAGCACCTGAAATTCTTCTTGGTGCAAGGCATTATTCCACCCCTGTTGACGTGTGGTCAGTTGGTTGCATTTTCGCTGAAATGGTGAACCAGAAGCCACTTTTTCCTGGTGATTCTGAGATTGATGAGCTGTTTAAGATTTTCAGGTCTTATTTACAAGAGTTGTTCAAGCTTTCTTTAGTCTGTTGCATGTTGCAGAAAAAATATCTTATCTGGGTTGTGCTTGTGCATCCTCTTCTGTTAATGCAGAATTTTGGGTACTCCAACTGAAGAAACATGGCCAGGCGTTGCTTCATTACCTGATTACAAGTCAACTTTCCCAAAGTGGCCATCTGTGGTAAATAATAATCAAGTCCTTTTTATTATTGCAAACAGTGGGGTAGGGTTTTGAGTTGTGAGTGTGGATGAAAACCTTGTACCTGTGTTCTGCTCGGTTAATCTGTTACAGATAAGTTTGGGATCTCCTTTTTGCTTGTGTATGAGGGTAATTCAACATTACAGTGATAACCATTTTTGGCTCTAACACGAGGTTCATGCTGTAGGATCTTGCAACAGTGGTCCCAACACTTGAACCGGCAGGAATCGATCTTCTATCTGTAAGTCAGACTCATGAATTATTTGCATTTTCTACTTATGTTCTCCACTTTTTCCTTACTCTGCAAGATCACCTTCTACTTTTTGCCCCATGCCATTAGTTTTTCTAAGTGAATAGATGACATGGCCTTCTTTGTGGGTTTATATGAAGGCTGAAAATCTGTTTGCATTTGAGTAGCCCAAGGTTTCATCCACTGGGAGAAGAGGGAAATGGAAACCTAGCGATAAGTTTCTACCCTTTTTTTTTTTTGGTCATGTCTCTATGCACTTACAATATTGCATTATTGAGGCTGCAACCTGCAAATGTTTTAACATGAGGTTCAGCCTAATCCGTGCACAAATTCCCTCTTTTCCGTAGCACATATTTGCTATCTTTGGAAACGCCTGCGCTTGTGGGGCTGCAAGTGCACCCTGGATTGTAGCATTTAGGCATCTCTTCCAATATTGGTTCAGACTCATATTCTCTTCAAACATGTGAATCTAAATGCACAGGGGTCATTTTTTTGACCAGGTATTGCAATTTCCCTAGTCTAAGGACAGTTGTAGCACTATTTAAACTGGGTAGGGGTCATTTTTTGTAACTGGAATCTTGCAGCTGCATTGCTTTTTGTACAACTGCCAGTAGTACATGATTCCCTTTCATGTACGTCCTGTGTTACGCTTACACTTACACCACATGATGATTTGCTATATGTCAACCCCACAGAACATAATCAGACTAGGACGATTGCATTATTCGCTCACGCTAGCCTTTCATTTCACTGCCCCGAATTCTGTACGATTGTATCAGTGCGCACCTTGACATCTCTGACTTGACTTCTCCCCACCGTTGTTCTTGCAGAAGATGCTGCGGCTAGATCCCAGCAAGAGAATCAACGCCCGTGCCGCCCTCGAGCACGAGTACTTCAGGGACCTCGAGCACGCCTACTAGATGGATGGACCATTCATTCCCGTCCCTTGCCCTGCCCCTCTTCTGTAAATTAAGGTCGCAATGCTTGGGCCCGGCGAGTACCCATTTTGTCCGCTGCGTTAATCTATAGTAAGACTAAGATGGTGTGCTGTGCTATCCCGACAATGCACCTTTCTTTGATTTTTGGCTGTGTAGAGAAATGAGAGCGGTGATCCGGAGATCGATCCTTGTTCCACGGGATCCCTAGCTATGTCGTGGTTTCTCCCAGTTTTGTCTATCTATATGTCGATGTCGACACCGGCATCCTCTTTCTTGAACCTGGATGGCCGGATGCCGGATTCCGGTGGAAAGAGAGCTTCTCTGGTTCAAGTTGGTACGGGTATGCTTGGCTGTGTCTGCTGTCACCGTCTGTTAGCTGATGTATGTATGTAATGGTGTGTTTCTGATGCTCGGTAGAGGTAAGCAACGTGGTCGGTCGCCATCAATGGGATCTGATCTGACGCTGTGCCCGTTGACCTGTCGCCTTGAGATCACTGGTCAGCGATCGATCTGGTGCCGTCATTTTTGTAACCGAATTGGCACGGTCTCACCTGATCCTGACATGAATTTGGCAGTTGAGAAATGCCATTGTTGGGTACACCGTACACCCGTGCTCTGCTCACGCGCTGACCTCACATGCTATGTGGACTTGGGGTGGACGCGGAGTGGAGTTCAGCTCGTGTGCAGTTGTTGGCTATGCAAAGCTGCAGCTGCACCATAGACATGGGCCTTGTTTAGATGCCAAAAAATTTGGTGAAATGCTACTGTGGCGGTTTTCGTTGTTATTTGGTAAATAGTGTCCAATCATAGTCTAATTAGGCTTAAAAGATTCGTCTCGTGGATTTCGTCTAAACTGTGTAATTAGTTTTATTTTTTATTTATATTTAATATTTTATGTATGCGTCCAAATATTCGATATGACGGGAAATCTTAAAAAAATTTGTAAAATTTTTTGCAACTAAACTGGACCATGGGAGTGCAGCGTGCAGAGGGCCGGCCGGCTCGCCTGGGCTGAGTGGTCACTGCGACTGCGAATTGGACCGACCGGACCATGGCACAGGTGAACATCTTTACTGGTACTACTACGGTCATGTTTGGTTGAGCTGTGGCTGTGGAAAAAAGCTGCTGTGGGCTGTGAGCTGTGGAAAAGCTGCTGTAGGCTGTGAGCTGTAGAAAAGCTGAAAGTTGTTTGGTTAAACAAGTATAAAATATACCTTTTATCTTTATCTTTCTTGAAACAACTATGGAAGAGCTTTTTATTCCACCAATTTTGAAAAGCAGAAAGCCAAAAGCCAAAAGCAGGGTCAAACCAGCTTTCAAAAATGAACTACGGAAAAACAGCTGCTTCTGAAAAAGCACCCTCAAAAAATAGCCCCTTTGGTTGAGCTTTTAGCTTTTAGAGCAAAAAATCAAAGCCAAAAGCCCAACCAAACATGGCCTACATGTTTCTCAAAAAAAAACCTAGTAGTACGGCATCACATCGCTTTGGTTGTTAGTTGGGCCTGGTCAATTTCGCATGAATTACATGTTAGCAGTACAACAAATCGCATGGCCTGGCCTGGTTGTGTTGGGTACTTGGGTGTTGGCAGCGGGACGGATGGATGGCGGGAGACGATACAAGACAACCAAGTAAAAGCAGGGAGAGCGACGCAGCATGGCTTCCTTTGCAATTCGTTAGTACACGTACGGTAATGGATGCGGTGCTAAACTGCTACTCTATTCGTTTCCAATTATAAGATGTTTTGACTTTTATAGATACGTTGTATTTGCTATGTATATATATATATATATATATTCCTTTGCAATTCGTTAGTACACGTACGGTAATGGATGCGGTGCTAAACTGCTACTCTATTCGTTTCCAATTATAAGATGTTTTGACTTTTATAGATACGTTGTATTTGCTATATATATATATATATATATATATATATATATATATATATATATATATATATATACACACTATGTCTAGATACATACTTCTTCCGATTCTCTAAAGCAAGTTGTTTTGAGGTTGTCTTAAGTCAAACATTTTAAACTTTGACTATAAATAACTTCTTTTGGGTTGAGTTTGAAAATATAAAAGTAATGTAAGTAGATTCATCTTGAAATGTAGTTTCATAAAAGTATTTATTGACTATATTTTATAAATATTTTATAGCAAAAAGTTACAGTCAAAGTCGTTTCTTAAAGACCGTGTCGATGTCAAAAACGACTTGTTTTAGAGAACCGGAGGGAGTAGTAAAGTCAATGTATATAGAAAAGCCAAAACGTTTTATAATTTGGGACAGATTTAGTAACGGCTAAAGCATCAGCTAATTACGTTCCCTAGTCCACACCAAACTTGACCAGAGTTACCCATTTCTTTTCCACCAGCGCAATTGTAAGAAATCTCACATGACTTAATTTATTTTTACGGGAGAAACACAGTCAACACGAAAAATCGAAATCTACTCCCCGTAATAAAAAGCAAAAAGAAGAAAAAGGAGCTTAAAATCAAATCGAATCTGCTGCGCAGGCGGCCCCACCAGTCAGAAGCTAACCAGTTACCAGGCTGACGCCGTCACAGGTCACACGTCTTTACTAGAGAGAGAGAGAGAGAGAGAGAGAGAGAGAGACGGAGAGAGCCAATCCTCCCTTCCCATCCCGACCGCCGCCCCACCTCCTCCGCGTCCGCCTCGCAGTCGCCGCGATTCCACCCGCCCCCGACGACTCCGATCGCAGGGGCATCGTCCTCACTCCTCCGCCATCTCCCGCTCTTCCGTCCTCTTCAGCAGCTTCTGCGTGGGGGGAGGCGGTGGCGCCCGGACCGGCGTCGTCGTCGCCATCGCTGACGCCGCTGCCAGCCGCCATGGAGGCGTACAAGCTCTGGGTGCGCAGGAACAGGGACCTCGTCCGCTCCCTCGAGTCCCTCGCCAACGTAAACCCCCGATCCCGCTTCCCGCTCTGCTTCCCTCACGATCATTTTCTGCTCTCCGTTGGTCCCGTGAGCTTAGTCCGTCGTCGATTCGGGGATGATGTGCTTGCTATGCTAATAGATAGGGGTGTGTCCGTGTGTGTCTCGCTTGGGGTTCGCTGAGCTTGAATCGCGCGGTCTCGTGGCCTCGTGGGTGGTCGGGGTCTACGCGAATTCATGTGATTGTGATTCCGCTCGTCCTCGCGACTTCAGGCCTTGTTCCTCATCACGGATGAGTACTGGCTTCGCGTTTCCTTTGCAAATTTCTCTAGGTTCTGCTCTACGTTGCTGGATGCTTGTTTTGGGGGTTACAGATTTTGTATCGCAGCTGCTTTAGCTAATCGATATGAGGCCTAGGAGTTGCCACTTTGCTTATGCTTGCTTCAACTCTTTTCAGGGGCTGACATGGATACTCCCGGAGCGCTTCGCCAACTCTGAGATCGCGCCGGAAGCAGGTGCTCTCAATGGTCCTTCCTTCAGTTTGGAGTAACATTTAGTTCCACTCTGTGGTTTTTGCTATCTGAATATATTGCTGGTCATGTATATGTTTACTGTCTCATAGATTTGGATTTTGAGCTGTATCAGTGCCTTATCTTTGTTAATTCAAGCCTTTAAAGTGTCATCAAACTGTGTGAACTGGTAATGATATGGAAAATAGGAGCTGCAATTGCCATGCTGCAAATATATTGTGTGCTGCTAGAAGTAGAACATACTGAAATAGTTATGATTTAAGAGGCATAGGTCGTATATCTTGTGATATGCTGCATTACCTAGTGACTGTTAAGATATATGGATGCCCAGATTTCAAATTATGGGCGGGTAAAGTTGACGAGTGCATGTCGCATGTGGTTTCACGTGTCAAAGCCCCCCTTTCCTTCCATAATGATTAATAAGTGACGTTATATAGACAATACATGGCGACAAAAAAATTGACAACTGTCTTTCATATTGCCCCGTTCGGCTTACCTTATATCCGGCATCCGGCTTGTTTGGCTTTTTTTTTCAGCCGGAACAGTATTTTTCTCTCACAACATTTCAGCCAGAACAGTGTTTTTCAGCCATGTTTCCTATTGGGGTGTTACCGTTACTGTAACTGCTTTCCTAGGTTTCTGCGATCTCATGTCTGCATTCACGGAGTGATACATGATCTTTTCTGCTTGAGGCCAAAATGTGATCAATATCGTTGTGCCAAAAAAATCTGTTTGTTACAGTACCACCCAAGTGCAAACTGCAAACCATCTTTTCCTGTTTGATATTGCTCTAAAATCACCTAGGTTCCAGAAGTCCAGTGTGCTACCGTGGTCGCTATGTGAGTTATTTCATAAAGGAAATGAATGTTATTTGCTACTATCATGCCATTTATTTCTATGGAACTCATTTAGTCATATACAGCTGCCTAGGGTGGCCTTAGCACTAGACTGATTAAGCTTATTTCAGAATTTGTGTTCACGTTTTTATCCTGGCATCTTCCATTGTTACCTGAAAAGAATCACAGGTGTTGTATGCTCATTTTTTGCTATTCGATGTAAGAGACCATTGGAATATGTTTTACTGACTATTCTGAATAAGCCTTAGTGTTTAATATTTCTGTATTGAGCATGTATGTTTTGCTTCAAGGTATTATGCCTCAGGGAATCAAATTCTTTGCTATTACTAAAAATATATAATTGCATACTGTTTGCCCAACTATTTTGGTACTAATCTGAGATAAGATATTGTAGAGCTTAGCTCTTGAATTTACTATAATCTTGTCTAGGTG
Source organism: Miscanthus floridulus (assembly GCF_019320115.1). NCBI lineage: Eukaryota > Viridiplantae > Streptophyta > Magnoliopsida > Poales > Poaceae > Miscanthus > Miscanthus floridulus. The sequence continues at coordinate 5,749,108 of NC_089587.1, forward strand.
ACTCAATTCCCTATGCAATAAATCAATATTTTGTTCAGTGTGTAACATATGCATACTGATATGATAATTTTTTCAAGAATCAAAGACATTGTTTACAGTTTTGATTGAGAGAAGTCTGTTTTGATTGCTATATGTTTGATTTCTTCACATTAACTCACACTTCATTGTCTGAACAGTATATGCACTACTGGGTGTTGTGAGTTCTGTCAATCAGCACATAATTGATGCACCCACTGAGAATCACTCCTTTGCCTCCAAGGAGCAATCTATCCCATGGGGTCTTGTTGTCTCTGTACTAAAGGATGTAGAGGCGGTTGTTGAGGTTGCTGCCCAGCACTTTGTTGGCGATGATTGCAAGTGGAGCTTTCTTGCTGTTACGGAAGCAGTGAAGTAAGACAGGTTTTTTATTTTTTATTTTTTTTCTTTCCCTGGTTAGTTGCATATCTACCTGTGTTGTTCAGAGTCAGACAAAACGATAACAATTATGCAATATTTCAGAGCAGGTGTCAGGTTAGCTGCTTTTCGGGAAAGTGGATACAAGATGCTCTTACAAGGAGGGGAGGTGGCAAATGAAGAAGAGGTGACCGTTCTTGAAAATAACTATGGAGTAAATGGTAATGGAGTTCCAGCCATCTATCCGATGGATGGACATGCCGGAAATGGACACAAAGCTATGACCAAGGGTGTGGATGGAAAAAATGGATTTGTATCTAAGAGTCTTGAGAAAAGGGCAGTAGCTGCTTTGAACAAATTTGGCGAGAATGCAAAAATGATGTCTGATCCTATGTGGATGCGGAGGCTCCAGCCTACTCCTGAGCCAACTGGTAATAAATTTTAAACTACGAAGAAGTTCCATTTTTGGCCTCTAACTATCATGACAGTCCAATTGTGGTCCCCAAACTCAAAATACCACACAACTTGGCCCTTCAGCTGTTTTGAAGCTGGTTTTTGCTGACACGGCGATGGTTTTGCCATGTAGGATGGGTTTATAATTTTATATTATGCACAACGTCCAGTCCTAGATTGAGAAAAAAAAAGAGAACCAAATTTAATGGTGAAACCATCCTACGTGGTATTCAGACCTACTGCTGGCATGGTGAAACCGTCACCACGTCAGCAAAAACCAGCTTCAAAACAGCTGAAGGGCCAAAAACAAATGGTTTGAATAGTTGAAGGGCCAAAACTTTCTGATATTTGAGTTTGGGCCAAAATAGGACCATCGTGATAGTTCAAGTTCAAGGGCCAATAATTGACTGCCATCTATTTAATTATCTTGATATTTCTGCTTGATACTTCTGGGTCTATGGTTTTTCTTTTCTTATAGCGAGTTAAACCTTCTGTGCTGTGCAGTGATGGTGGCCGAGAAGCCAACTTTGGCAAGCATTTGGTCTGCTAAAGGGGGTACTGGGCGCTTATTTGTTTTAGGGGAGGTTGTTCACATATTCAGGCTACTTGTGTATGTACTTCTGATCAGAAAGTTTGGAACCAAATCATGGACCCCATGGTTAGTGTCGCTAACTGTGGAACTCACAAGTCTAGGCATCCATTCCCATGCGACCGATCTGAGTCACAGATTAGGGAAAGTGCATCAGCTCAGTTCTGCTGAGAGGGATGAGGCAAGTTGATTTCAGTTCTCTAACTAGTTAGATTTTGTTTCATTTTATCCTCACTGTTGTTGAACTAGTTATTCTTTGGTTTGATTCCATCAGTTGAAAAGGCGAAAGATGATGTGGGCCCTTTATTTGATGAGAGATCCTTTCTTTTCCAGTTACACCAAGTAATGAACACCCTGCTCTAAGAAGATCGTTGCTTGATTGAAATTGAACCTTCTATGCTCATGCCTGCATTGTGTCCTGACAGGCGTCATCTCCAGAAGGCTGAACAGGTGCTGAATCCGGTGCCATTGATTGGCTTCCTTACAGGTATGTACGCCTTGTTCACGCCTTTGATGTATTTGTGTTCCGTGAAAGCACATTGCAATAAGTCTTTTGTTGCTTGATTCATCGCAGGGAAACTTATAGAGCTACTGGAGGGTGTTCAGACAAGATATACATACACATCAGGTTCATAGAGATGGCCAGTCCGAGCTTGCTGCTTGCCTCTCGATTTGCCCTGGAGGACCTGTGCTTTGTGCGAGTTGGCTGATGGGTTCTGTTGAATGGCTGAGAACTTGTGCCCAAACCTGAAACATGTACTGCCGTTTCTTTGCCAAATGTGGCATCCTTGTCTTGTGGATGCGAAGCTGCAGGGCAGCCACTTCGTGTATGACGGCAGATGAGAGAATTCAGAATCTAAGTATATAGTAAATACTGGTTTAACGCTAAGAATTGGCGTATTTACCATTTATCATGAATGACTTATTGCCTTGTTGGAAAATAATGTCTAAAATAAATTTGTTCTTTAACAGCGAAATTTGGATGCCAGTAAGCTTAGAGGTAAGTGATGGTAACAATGATTTATGCCTGAATCAGATCAGGATCTTGAAAGTTTATCTGTATTGCTCATTGTTAAAATGGGATTAGGTAGATCAAGACCCATCCAAATGGGCATTATAAATACCAGAGAACAGAAGGTTTGTTTTAATTATCACTGAAAAACTTCGCATTTTACCCCAAAGGCAACCGCAATTTGGCAGTGGGCAAAGCGAAGGACCAACAATCCTTGTAAGATTTTTTTTTTTTTTTTTTTGACGCGATTGTTCAGAAGTAATAGACGGAGCAAGAAAGAACACACGATTCAGCCACATCTGGACCAGGCTTCTGATTCAGGGATGGACCAAATAACTTTAGCTACCAGGCAAGAGAACAAGAGATGAGAACTTTCCTCCTGATCACAGAAATAACACAAGGGATCTCCCTTCCATTTCCTTTTGAGCATATTGTCTGTGGTTGAAATATCAATCCTTGCAACATGCACCTAATTTACTCATGCACTTGCAACACGCTTCCGATTTACACTTTTACAGTATTATGTACTGCTAGTTTTACACGCATGGCAAGATGGTATCACAAGCGTGCCATGGCTCTGTTCAGGGCCATCTCATCGCTTGCTACAGATGCAGCAGCACTCTTGGCCTTGCTGTGAGATTCACTTCTCGACTGCGAGCTTAAGTAGGAGAGAGACTGCAGCCATGAGACGAGTACAGGCTTCCGAGTGACATCGTCAGACTCCGCGACATGGGCGTGCATGTCATCGAGCAGCGCATCCTGGCCTTCCTTTGGTAGCAGGGTTACAAATTCTGCCAGCTCCTTCAGCAGGTAAGGGAATGACTGCAAAGAGAAGAAAATCATTGAACACCTTGGCTTTCAGAGTCATCGGAAAACAAGCCAAGTTAGGCTCCATCATCACCAACATTCAGCCAGCACATGAGAAATATTTGACACTTCTCTTAGCTACTTTAGTATGAATTATTGTTAGAGAAAAGTCACTTTTATGTTTCTAACATTCTGCAAACTGACAAAGCATACCCCCAATGCAACAATTGAGCTAGCTATCAGTTTTACAGAACTGTTGCTCTAAAACTAGAACTACATGAGAGGAAAAGAACATGACCATATTCCAACCTGAATATCCACAAGGAAGATTAGTCTCAGCAGCAGATCCAACATTTTCTTACATGGATCTGTGCTCTCTTCCCATGATCTCCACAAAGATTTGTTCTGAACCTTTGCAACCTCGCAGAGATCTTTAGCCTTGACAACAAGGCTATGGATACAAAAAAGAATGGCAGCGCTGCCTGCAGGAAGATGTCGTACAAGTGCTGCAACTCCTGATGCTAATCCATCAAATGGGGTTACCCCAGGATAAGCCTATTAATGAACAAAGTCAGAAATGAGTCATCTTCCAGTTCAAAATCAAATAAGGAAAAAGATGCCAAATGAACTACCTCCAAAGATCTCTTGATGTAGTAAAAGGTAAGTTGCTCTTTCAAAGCTGCTCGATCATCCTGATCAGTATCACTGCCTGATGACGAGAACGATACCATCACAGAGTGTGAAGCACTTGTAACTTTCTCATTTGAATGCTGTAGATATCTTTTTCATGCTAAGGGTCACATCATTTTTAGTACTGAAAGTCTTCATAAATAAATTAAAAGTAATAAATAAGAAGACAAAACAATAGAATGGAATGCAAAAAAGGATACAAGAACATAATTGAAGCCACTTTATCCTGAATCATATGAACTGGAATGAGGCCAACACAAGTTGGCACAACCCGCAAGTAAAACAGTATGCGTGATGTCTGAACCTCATCTCTATGCCAGATATATGTTGTTCCAGCCAAGGCTGGTAAATCTGCAACACATCAAACATGAATCTTAACCAACAATTGCTAGCACATCCTAGTAGCAATCACAACATAGCAGCAAGAGAAGTGTCATTGAACTAACCTGGTTTACTTGTCAATTCAGTATACGAAGGCATTGACTCGATGAACAAAGCAGTAGCTGCTGCGTTCTCTTGAATGGCAAGCACAGCACTCCGGACTGCCTCAGTGTACTCAGGAAGACGCAATCGCCTAAGATGTTCCACAGAAGAGAACGCCACCAAGATTCTAGCAGCAACCTCGGGTTGGAACCCCTCGGAGGACTTAGCATTTAGCCTGTGTTCAGTGACCTCGGCTGCAAAGATTACAACCATAAGAAATGAGGCCTCAGCAATCTTGTCAATCGCCGTAATCAAATCATCCTGCTTCCCCCAGTGCAGCAACACTGCTGCACGAAGATGACAATAAATCTCCTGTGCATACTCCCACACACAAGTTTCGACAAAACTTTTAGCCTTGTCATTTGCATATGAATACTGGTTGCAAAGAACCCCAGTCACCGGACCTGCCTCTTTGAAAAGAACACTACCAAGGTGTTGGTTGACCTGAGCCTTGACAAACTCGGCTGAGTTCCCTTCTGCATTTTCAACTGACATCCTGAGCAGATAAGGCAATGGGAGGAGCTCCTTCAGCAATCCCATACAGACACACTGTAGCACAGACTCATGAAACGCAACCTGCCCACACCGTGTCAGTCCCAATGCGACACACTGAACAAGGATACGCTGATCATCGGCAGGCCTCCCTTCTAAAACAGCCCGCTCAGCTGCAAACTGAATTGTCCGCTCAGGCACCTGCTTCAGCCGTGGATCAAAGTCCAGCCGGTATCTCACCGAAGCAACCCTCAATGCCCGCAATCCGCCACAGGCCGTCATCACCACTGGAAACAGCACATAATCCTCGCCCTCACACTTCTCCGGTGAAATAAGCTCAAAGAGCACCTGAACCTTCCGCATCTTCCTCGACTCGACGAACCCCATTACCAGCCACTCCATCAGCTTAAGCACCCGAACACCAGTATCCAGATTCCCAGTCCTCCCACAAATCCTAAGCAAGGACACAAGAATCCTTCTGAACTGCATCTCATCAGCCGACGCCAGCGCGTAACCAACCCCTGTAAGCGCGAGGTGGTCGAGATCATCGATGCTCTGTTCGCCCCGCTCCACATCTTCAAGGACGCGGCTCACAGCCACAACAGGGTCATCGTCATGGCCATTGGTAGACTCACCACTACCGGGACTCTTCGCGGTGGAAGCGGGTTTCCCGAAGCTGGCATGGCTCGGGAGATCCTTGACGGAGGCGCGGGCGCCGAGGAGGAGGAGGCGAAGGGCGAAGGGGAGGGAGGCCGTGACGGAGGCGGGGACAAGGTGCGGGGCTGCGGCGAGCAGCGGGGCGACGAGGCGGGGGTGTAGCGGCAGGAGCGGGAGCAGGAGCGAGGCGTGCGCGGAGGAGAGGAGGAGCGCGCGACGGTGGTGGTGGAGCGTCTCTAGCGCGGCGAGGGCGTCGGCGGGGGAGGTGGAAGGGTCGCGGAGGCGCGACCACGCGGTGAGGATTGTGGTGGGGGAGGGCGGCGGCGGAGGGGGAGGGGGTGGCGCGAAATTCGCGGACTCGAGGTAGTCGGCGAGGTGAATCGCCGCCGCCGCCGCGGCCGGTCCCGGTTGCGGCGGAGCTGTCGTCATGCTGGGGTGGGGACTTGAGACTTGTGTGAGGAAGACTCCGACGAGACCGTATTCGTGTCCACTTTTTGAAAGGATAATTTTGAATTTTGAGGTTTTAATGAATTTGCAACTGCGTTCAGAAATGTCTTCTTGTTCCAAATTATAACTTGTTTTAATTTTGTTCTAAATCAAACTTATCTAGTTTTATCTAAATCTATACAAAAAGATATTGACATCTATGATATACTAAATAAATATACTATCAAAATATATTTTATAGCGAGGCCCCCTTTGGAACGAAGGATTCATGAAGGAATTTTGTAGGAATCTAAACCTATATATAAGAATTTTTTCTATGTTGCCCTTTGAAACAAAGGATAGGCCATCCTGGAACCTTATAAAATTTATATGGAATGGCTCGTTCCATAGGAATTTTGGAGGAAATCTAACGTGAGCCCCAATCTCTTGGAAAGTTTCATTTGTCTCTGTCTCTCTTCTAATTCATGTGCTTCTCCTATGTTGTATCCAAATGCTCCATTAGATATTTTTCTTCATTTTCAATTCCTATAGGATTGCAAGTGACATGCAACTTCAATCTTATGTTTTTCCTATTCCAATGTTTTAGATATCCTGTGTTCCAAAGGGGCGGCTGAGTCTTGATTCATGGTGTAGATAGTGTGCATTTTCTGTAATCTAGGTCAAAACTAGAGAGGTTCAATGTTGCTAAAGCAAATTATAATTTAGAAGAAGGTTATGACATAAACTATCGTTGATGGTTAATACTTGCTACTGGTGACTTTAATTTTCTCAACATTCTACCAATATAAGAGCATCTTCGAGAGTCGTTTGTAAATTCACGCTCTAAATTATCATTTGAAGAGTCATTTCAATAAAAAAATGTTCTTTATATTTTCCACCTCCAACAATTTTAACATATCCTGCGCACAGAGAGTCAATCTCGCTCTCTAGCTTTATCAAGCTATACAAAATGGTGCATAGCAATATTTGGATATCTAAATAAACAATCTGTTGGAGGATATTTTTCACCGAAATCTCTATTCCTATATAAAAAACTATATAAAGGTTCGTGTAGTTGCTCTAAGAATTTCTAAAACACTATGTTAGATTATATCATAGTTCAACAGGTGCCAACAGGTGGTAGCATACTATTTCATCTTGAAATTTTCATTTTGGAATTAAGTTTGTGTGGGACATTGGTACTACAACCGTTCCAAAATAACTAATGTTCAGAGTTTTTCCTAAGTCAAATCATTTATTTATGGTACTATAATATAAAAATATATTTAATGATAAATCTAATAATACTTATTTGATATTATAGATGATTCATATATTTTCATTTAAATTTAATCAAATCTAAATAGTTTGATTTTTATGACAAATCTAAAACATCAGTTATTTTGCGACTGAGGGTATTTCACCTAAGTTGTACCTGCGTTTCACATGAAGTTTGTTTCAAACCATATATATCACTATAATTCACCTAGATATGAGCATCCATATATATTTCTCTGCAAGCAACATGAGACCAACCGAACACGAATTTCCATCGAATTTAACCAGCTACTAAAACATGGAGCAAAAAAACCGCAGAAATGAGTTGAGCAAACATTCAACACTTACCTCCCCTCCCCCCACCCCAAGGTAGCGTTTGGTTGGGAGACAAGGTGGGGTGGGATGGTCCTGTCTCTGGTTCGTGGGACGGGACGAGTTCATTTTCTATTTGGTTGAGAAAGGACGGGACTAACCCGTTTTCTGTTTGGTTCTGGGACTTCAAAAGTGAGATGAGCTATTGACATATAGGGCCCACATCCATCATATTTTTTTTCTTTTTCTTTTTCCTTTTCTTTTTTTTCTTTTTTCTTCTTCCTTATTTATTTTTTCCTTCTTCCTTTCCCTTCCTTTTTCCTGCACACGCACACATCGTCTTCCTCGGAGTCCCAGGCTCGCAGCGCGGCGTTGGCGGGGCGGAGCTGGCCCTCACCCGTACGGCGGCCGCGGGGCCGCTGCTCGCTCGCGCCCTCACCCGCACGCTAGCAGCCGAAGGTCACCCGCGGCGGCAGTGGGCCGGATCTCGGCTGCGCGCTTGCCCGCGCGACGGCAGCCGCCTGGATCTCCCCCGCGCGCTCGCCAGTCGAAGCCCCCCCCCCCCACACTCCTCTTCTCCTCCGCATCCGGCATGGCTCCTCTCTCCTCTTCTCCTCCGCATCATGTCCGGCGCAGCTCCTCTCCACGACCCGTCCGCGTTCGGCACCTCCACGAGCCACTCGTCCCACCTGGGATGGACCCCGTCCGTGAAATTTTGGGGGACGGAGTCGCCCCGCATCTCACGCGAATATTCGCATCGGGGACGTCCTCGCTCCACTCCGCCTCCCGACCAAACAACGCTGATCTCGGGTCCATCCCATCCCGTCCCACGTCGTCCTCCCAACCAAACACACGGCAAAAAGAACATGAGGTAATCAGAAGACGTGCAGCAATAAAACACACATGATGCGCTCGAGGTATGGTATCACGTACGTGAATCAGTATATATAAATTTATATCTTGTGTGCTCCTGGCACGATATACTATGCGTGGTACATCAATTAGTAGTCAGAGGCTAAAAACCACGATAATCTACTTAGTTATAAAGTTCTTAATTTGGTTTGGAGGTTTTTATGTTTCTGGAATTTTTTTTAAATGTAACAGAGCAATTTTTTAGTGATAGACGAGGTGCATGTTGATAATAAGGTAAACTTTGTTAGAAGATGCTTAGGACGTGCAACCCATGGCTCAAAATCATTTTTCTAACTTCTCTTCTATTCTAAGTCATTGCACACCTAAAAAAAATCTAGACCAAGAGCCGGTGGCCACCAAATTTGTTTTGTTCATTTAGATAGGCCTCCCACATTTAGTATTGGAATAAGATCTAACCGTTGCTCTTTTTCTCTCTCTTACTAGGTGGCTGTAAGAAAAAAAGTCCCTCACTGTACTACCGTAGGTTTACGTGTGCTTGCACAGCTGGATCTGTGCTATGCTTTAGAATTGAAATAATTTGGAGGTGTTTGGCAGGGCTCTACACAGGTCTAGATACTAAAAAAAAAAGCTTTGCTGCCTATTTTTTTTTCCATCAAACATCCCGGCTCTACGAACTCGATCCGCAAAAAACCTAGATCTAGCTCCCAGATCCACAAAATCCACGGAGCACCTCAAGGGGTGCTATGAAAACACTAATTTTATGGTGTTGGTGAAAATTATCCACCACTATCACTCGTTACATAAATAGTGGTTCGATTTCTTCTTCTCTCTCGCTGCAGCAACATGATGAAGTCGCCGGCCGTTGGTTCGAGTTTGACCCCACGCGGTCGTGGTATTGCAGCCGATGCGACACTGCTGTTGGCCCCTCCCGAGCGCTCCTCCCTTGCCGGGCCCAGGCCTAGGTGGCACGTGGGATGCCCGCCATGGCTGCATTGGGAGGAAGAAGATGTGTTTCTTTTTATTTTGGTCTTTGATTATGTTTTTAAAATTACATATAAGTCCATCTCAGAGCTGGAGCTCTACGAAACAGTTTGGTGGGAGCTCAGCTCTATGGTGTACTTGCTCTGGAGCTACGTCTTCAGAGCTGGAGCCTTGCCAAACATGCTCAAAGAATACTATGGAACAAGCTAGGAGCAAAGTCAGGTTCCATTGCTGTGATGAAATATTTTAGATTTTTTTATTCATACCATTATAATTTTAAAGTTTAGAGAAACACTATTATTATTGGCCTCTACCATTATAATTCTTCGTCGGACGACTTAGGTCCAACTACGACGACATTGGCCCTGTTCGGTTTACCTCATATTCGGCTTGTTCGGTTTTTTTTTCTTCAGCCGAAACAATATTTTTTTTTCACAACAATTCAGCCGGAACAATATTTGTCAACCAGTTTCAGTCAGCAGACCAGCGAACGTGGCAATTCTGGTATAATCTACTTTCCTAGGGTTCCATTCATCCACCCGGCCACCCCCATCTCACGCCGTCACCCGGCCAGGCGCCTGCGTTCCTCCACTTCTATCCAACACGGCAACACCTCACTCTATCGCCAACCTCGTGCGTCACCGTCCAAACCCCAGCCAAAAAATCCCAAATCCCGTTCCCTCCGCCATCGATCGGGCCTCCATGGCTGCCAAGCGCCGCGCCGGCCGGCCAAGATCCAATGATTCCAAGGAGTTGGGCCGCAACGGTGGCATTGAGGGTTCCTACGAGGAGGTGGAGGAGAGCGGCAAGTCCGGCGAGACCGCCATGTCCGCCGAGCCCAAGGAGATGCCGCTGAAGCAGGAGCAACCCTCTCCGGCGAGGAGCGCACCGCGCGGTGGGAAGACCAAGACGACCTCGAAGGATGTCAAGAAATCCCCTCCGGCGTCGCAGGAGGATGAGGCGGGGGACTCTGGTGATGCGTCACCGGCGAGGGACCCGCTGCCCGACGACACCGCCGGCGCCGGCCACAACAAGAGGGCCGTGACTCCGAAGCGGGGCCCACCGCCGCAGCAGGGAGAAGAGCGCCCAGAGAAGTGTGCTGCGCGATCTGATGAGACTGTCGCCGCTTCGGCCCTACAGCAGCTTAGAAAGGCATTGACCAAGCCGACGTCGCCGCCCTCCTCGCCTGACATCGCCCAAGAAGACGAGCACCATGGCAGGGAGATGGCAGAGCAAGAGCAGAGCAACATCTCACCGCCACAGGACGAGCACAGAGCCCTTGAAGAGGAGCAGCAGGAGAAGAAGATCACAGAGCAAGATCATGCCGGTGACACTTCACCCCCACATGACAAGGACAAGGACATGCACAAGCCACGCAGTTCTGAGACAGAGAAGAAGCCAGCAGTTGAGCGATCATGGTCCTATGATGACGAGCTCAAGATTCTCAATGCTTTGGTCGTGCACGCTCAGTCCCATAACGGTGCTTTGCCTGACTCATCGCACCTTTTGGCCAATCTCACCTTTGACAAAATTGATGCAACCGAGGACAAGCTCACTGATAAGATCCGCAAACTTAGGAGGCGGTACTGTAGGTTCCTTTTACAAGGCTGCCCATCCGATGACCTTAGTCGTCGGCTGTTTAAGCTATCTGAAATCCTCTGGGGCCAAGCTGATGAAGATGAGCGGGGTGAGCCAACATCTAGGGACTTCAGTGTACTATCAAAATTGTATCCTCACCTGGCCAAAGAAGTCAAAGCGTACGCCGAAACGCATAGCTCGAGGGACTTAATCATGGCAATGTTCATGACCATTGATGATGAGAAGGCCCGCGATCTTGATGCTAAGTGCAAGAAGCAACATATTGAAGCATTCAAGTTGGAGTTGGGTCAGGCAAGCCTAACCAACGAATTGCTCTCTGCCCTTTCAAGTCTGACCACCAAGATCACAGACCCCTCTCAGGCCACAGCATGCAAGAGGAGGGCCGAGAAGCTGGAAGAGCCCCTTGATGAGCAGTATCTAAGGCGCAGCAAGAGAGTTGCAGGGAAGACTGAAGGTTTCAAGGACAAGCCAAATGCAGATGAGGTCTTCAACCCAAAGCCACCAGCAACGGTCCCAGCTCCAAACTCCCCAGCCCCCCACCTCACCAAGGACATTGTGGAGGGTATTGCCACTGGCTTCCTGCAGATTCATCCTAGGGATGTCTGGCGCACTGATCAAGCTGGACACCGATGAAGGAAAGGCCTAAAAGTTGGCGGCACCTTGAACTAATCCTAGGGATAGTGCAATTTCAGTTTGAACATTTTTGGTTCATGTCACCTGTCTCTCTAGCTTTGCCTGCGAGCAAGCATGTTCTATCGAAAGAGAAACAGCAGCTTGTTGGCAAAGAGGCAGGTTCCATGGTTCAGAAAAAAAAAGTGCTGTTCATATGGAACAGCCGTGGGTATTTGTTACGAATTCATCACATATATCTATGCTCAGTTATCCAACGAATAAAATTTCTAACTACTGGTCTTGAATTTATACAACAATTTCATTCATTTGGTGATTAGGCATACACATAGGAGTATATTGTCTTCCTTCCTGATTATTTTTCCAGTTTCAAGCTACTCCAATGAAATTAATATTCTTTCCATTCCGATTAGTATGAAATTGCTGTTCCATAAGCGGTGTGCACATGCATGCACATTAGTTAAGTTATCATAAACAAAATGTCAGTTTGACTTCCAATTTTACTTTTTTTTAAATCATGTCTGTTCGTAGTTAAAATTATGCATCTGATTGCATGTGGTGTGGTACCCCTCGTCTTCTTCATCAACCCTCTCGCGTCACAGCAATCATATCGCTTCAACGCATGCGACGCGACCATCTGGTGGACTTCCATCTCCAGGTTAGTGACATTGATCCCGCTGCTTAACGCCCTGTTTGTTTGGCTTATAAGTCGTACTTTTTCAGCCAACGAACAATATTTTTCAATCACAACAAGATGCTACCAGAAAATTGTGCCCGTGCAATTGCTCACCAGTTACCACACTTCTGTCCTTAATTCCTTCCAAATCCGGAGCAATTAAACTTGTGTGACCTCCCTTTTGCACCCCTAGTCTCTTGTCTACCTGCTAGATTCGCCCTGCTCCAGTCTGCTATGCAGCTTTTGAACGTTTTTAAATCAACAGAGGCAATTTCAACCCCCTCCCGGCATGATCTGCAATCTCGGCCTTTTTTTTAATGAAATCCCGGCCAAATTGTAGCCTGTATGGTTTGTTTAGATTTTTTTTTTATTGAGGGAACATGAGAGACGAGGCCCTACAACAACAACAACAACAACAACAACAACAACAACAACAAAGCCTTTAAGTCCCAAATAAGTTAAGGTAGGCTAGAGTTGAAACCTAGTAGAAGTAATCAAGGTTCAGGCACATGAATAGCTGTTTTCCAAGCACTCCTATCTAAGGCTAAGTCTTTGGGTATATTCTATCCTTTCAAGTCTCTTTTTATTGCCTCTACCCAAGTCAACTTCGGTCTTCCTCTGCCTCTCTTCACGTTACTATCCGGGCTTAGGATTCCACTACGCATCGGTGCCTCTAGAGGTCTCCGTTGGACATGTCCAAACTATCTTAACTGGTGTTGGACAAGTTTTTCTTCAATTAGTGCTACCCCTAATCTATCACGTATATCATCGTTCCGAACTCGATCCCTTCTTGTATGACCGCAAATCCAACGCAACATACGCATTTCCGCGACATTTATCTGTTGAACATGTCGTCTTTTCGTAGGCCAACATTCTGCATCATACAACATAGCAGGTCTAATCGTCGTCTTATAAAACTTGTCTTTTAGCTTATGTGGTACCCTTTTGTCACATAGGACACCAGATGCTTGGCGCCACTTCATCCACCCTGCTTTGATTCTATGTCTAACATCTTCATCAATATCCCCGTCTCTCTGTAGCATTGATCCTAAATATCGAAAGGTATCCTTCCTAGTAACTACTTGACTTTCCAAACTAATATCTTCCTCCTCCCGAGTCGTAGTGCCGAAGTCACATCTCATATACTCAGTTTTAGTTCTACTTAGTCTAAAACCTTTGGACTCCAAAGTCTCCCGCCATAACTCCAGTTTCTGATTCACTCCTGTTCGGCTTTCATCAATTAGCACTACATTGTCCGCGAAAAGCATACACCAAGGGATGTCCCCTTGTGATTTCATCCATCACTAAGACAAACAGATAAGGGTTCAAAGCTGATCTTTGATGTAGTCCTATTCTAATCGGGAAGTCATCCGTGTCTCCATCACTTGTTCGAACACTAGTCACAACATTATTGTACAAACAGGTTACAGAAGTGCAAAACAAAGGTTAAGAAAAAAAACAGAGAAAATAAGCAAGATTACAGAAGATTCTCTAGCCATGAAGAAATCAGAGGCAAAACGTTTTTTTTCCGTAAGAATAACTAGAGCAAACACGGACTTGAAGATGAAGTTGCAGCGAGTGTGTGCTTCTCCTTTGAAGATGAAGTTGTTTCTGACCGACCAAATGCTCCAACATAATAATAAAATAAAATGATAAGCTCCACAATGAGCTGAGAGCTGAACCTTGAGGCTTTCCAAAACTTCAAAGGGTGAGGAGTCTTTAGGCAAACACAACTTGTGTGCAGATTATTGATTTAGTACTCGTTGCCTCTCTGTAGAAGCTAAAACCAAATCTTCAGATGACACCAAGCGAACTAAACGGCCTGTTCCTACATAGTTCCCTTCTTTCTAACAAACATTTAGCTCCTTGTTATTCACCCGTGTTCTAGTATCAGACTCAATACAACTGTTCGTATTTTCAACTATTTATTCAGTTATTTAGTGCTAGGCATCTATGACGACTTTGCTAATCCAAGATGTGCCAACGCGTGGCGGTGTGCATGTGTAACTGTGTGTACTCTATCTTTCTTGAAAAAAATATCATAAGAAATTACATATTTTTGGAAAATATCATAAGAAATTACATATTTTTGGATACCTTTGTCTTATAACACTAACATGGTTCGATGTTTTCACCTCTACAGCTGAAACTAATGCAATTGACTGGGGGATACACTTCAAAGTAATCAAGGGGATCTGCAATGGACTACGCTTCCTTCATAGGGGGATGTGCCCATTATTCAGATGTGTATTCATCCCACCGCCATATTGTTGGACGATAATTGGGTGCCAAAGATTTGTGATTTTAGTTTCTCAAGACATTTTGGTGATGAACAGAGCCGGACTAATACAATAAATGTTGTGGGAGTAAAGTAAGATGAAATAAGCTGCATAATATGAGTGTTCTTTTTTATTCGCAGAATATATTGCATTTGAATCCCCAAAAACTGTTCCAGGTATAAGGCTCCGGAATATCTATACAGAGATGAAATCTCCACCAAGTCAGACATATATAGCTTAGGCATTCTAATTATCATCATCACGACTGGAGAGAAGATCTATCTTGGTGGTACAGACAGACCTGAAGGCAAACTTCTAGATAATGTAAGACAATTTTATATTATGATTGGAAGGTTGAAAAATCTACTTAGAAGCTTACATTCAGTTTATAAATTACCATTAAGGACCATAATTCAATTCTGCAGATATGTCAGAATTGGATGCAACGTCATTTCCAAGTACCCAACACTATGTCCAGATGACCTCATGGAAGTACAGGCATGCATTGATATATTGGGTTAAGGTTTGTGGAGGTTGATCAGTACCGGAGGCCTTCCATAGTGGAGATTGTTGACAGGCTCCAGGGAAGACGTTCTTTCTAGATGAAAGACTAGGTATGAACACTGGGGACACCAATGTGCTCTGTTAGTATGATTTGGTTTTACTATGTTGTATTGTGTATTGTGTACTGTGTATGAGAGGCTGACAAGTTTTCACAAATCTAGATCTAGCGCAAGCAACAGGACGCCTATGCCATCTTAAATGCTGAATGCCACTAAAATTATGTAGTATAGTTTAGAAAATAGTAGTTATAACTTATAATGGGTATAAACATTCAAAAGTAAATGATTTAAATTCACATTTCACATATCATCTAATGATATCTTAAACATCCAAATGGCTACTGTTACACATGCCCAAAAACAACTTGGGATTATATTTTGAAAATCTTCAAACAATTTCAGAAATTTCATAAACTAAATGTCCAAATGTTACCATATATTTTCTTGAGATTTCATCTTTGTTTTTTCTTTTCTTTTTTGAACCACTAGATTATATCAGAGCCAAAGAAGCTCCGTGTAGTATAACTACCTGCACAGCAATATCAGTTTCTTTTCCCATAGTGTAGTAAGCTCTAAATGATTTGCGTGGAACTCTGCATATGACTATAAACAGAGTTTTGGCCTCTCTGGTCTTCAGCATGGTCTTACTTGTTTCCATAGATTACTTATCCTTACCACGTCTGTTACTGTTACAGTAATGGTTCAGCATCTCCAAATCATAGCTACTGTTCTGTGGTGCTGACAGGCTATTTGGAATTTCAGGGGGGCCGTTTCCAGCATGCTTGAAGCATTGACCGTTCAAGGCGATGTTGATGCCCAAGATGATATAAAACATGCGCCCAAGATGATATAAAACATGCGCTATTATCAATAGAGCACCATGAACTTTCTTTCCTAAATGAGACCCTTTTGATGATATAAACATGATCTGTATTATCAAAAAAATCCTGGTGCAGCTGATGGTACCGAGTATTTCTTTACTTAATATTTACTTTTTGGAAATTAAGTTTGTGTGGAATGTTGTCATTTCATATCAGTTTTACGAGTTTCATGAAGTTAAAGTTTGTTTCCACACCATATATATCTCTATATCTCAACTAGATAACGAGCATCCAACTAATTTTCCACAAGCAACATGAGAACAACTGAAGTGCCAAACACAAATTACAACCAAATTAAGCATAGGTATTTTATACCAGCTATTTAAATGTCCAGCAAAAACGCAGCACATGAGCTCACATGTAGAAGTACAAAATCCCATATAATCGATGTTGTCTGATAGCATTCAGAAAACGAATACACTGGGGAATATAATCATGAGACGAGACTGCAAGCAACCAGGTAGCAAGCTAGCTAAGCATAGATGTCGACGCCCCAGAACTTGCCGGCTGGTTGGTGCGGTGGTTCCGGTCGATGGCCTTCATCTCCTCCATGTCCTCCTCCGAGATGTCGAAGTCCAGGACCTCCAGGTTCTCCTGCAGCCTCTCCACCTTGGACGTCTTGGGGATCACCGCCGCGTTCCTCTGCAGACCCCACCGGAGGACCAGCTGCGCGGGGGTCTTGCCGTACTTCTCTGCCAGCTCCTGCCATGGATTATTCGCAGTCGCAGCTCAGCCATTTGGTTTGAGCAAGAATGCAAATCGCCATCACAAATGCAGGGTTGCGCTGTGCAAGATATGTACTCAAGCTGAATGTTCACGATCAAATGTACTAGCAGAAACCTTTGATGACAGTGCGATTTAAAACTGATGAATGAGGATCGATTTGGAATGACAACCACCTTGATGACAGGGTCGTCGAGGCATGAGAGCGAGCCGAACACCCAAGGGTGTGTGGGCAGTGACACAGATGCCGTGCTTCTGGCAGAACTTGACGAGGGAATCACGCTGGAAGTAGGGGTGCAGCTCTATCTGGTTCACGGCGGGCTTTATCCTGGCGTAGGCCAAGCAGTCTCTGGTGAGTAAGATGCCGTAGTTGCTGCACAAAACAGCCATAGTGGTTAAATATTCTAAAGGTGACTTCCTGTGCAAGATGCAATGCAGTCCTTCTGGTTGTTCTGAACCTGAATCATCTCAAGTAACTTACTCCTAAGTCAAAATGATTTCCAGCATATACATAGGTAGTAAAGCAATAACTGTCACCAGAAAATTATAATAAGATTATACGGAGTCATTGACATCAACGGCCTAACGGAGCACATGATATACAAGACAGGTTAATATAAACACACCAAGGTCAAATTATCCCCAAGTTCCAGAAGTCAATAAAACAAAGAAGCCGGTGGCATTGGTCCACTCCTCACCTGATTCCGATGCTGCGAACCAGTCCCATAGAAACAAGGTCTCCCAGTGCATGCCATGTTGCCTCAAGCGAGATAGTGGTATCAATGTCTAACAAACCATCTTCACCAATAACGCTCACAGTTGCGCCAACTCCTGCAGATATATATATAGTGCAAAAGGATTCCATGAGAAACCCAACGAAATGTTCTTGCTCCATGTAATTTATAGGAAATATAAAAGGCAAAAGGAGTTACCGGTGTGCGGAGTAGCCACTGGGAAGTGAACGAGGTAGAGGTCAAGATAATCAAGTTGCAGCTTCTTCAAGCTATCCTTGCAGGCTTCAACCACATGCCCATGGTCTGAGTTCCATAGCTACAATCATAATAAACACATGCCCATCAATCTCATGATAGTGGAAGTTTTTTGTTCTCCTTTTAAAGAAAGGCACATGAGCTGATTATATTAAGAGCAGGGTTTGACATTGGTTGAGTTGGAATCGATCGGGATTCCCAATGTCAAGATGAAAGTCTATCATGGTTTGGTACAAGCCAGCATTGGTATTTTGTATGTCAGACAGTCTAATAATGACTGAACAGATTGTAAAGTTCAATCATTCATCCTTGGGTACTAGGTAAAGCCTCTTTTAACCCAGTTCAATGCACAAAAAGAGTCCAATGCTATGTATAATTTTCCAGTAGTAGAGTAAGGAAAAAAAACACTAGCAGTAGTATAATACTCCGTCCATCCCAAATTATTCATTCCAGGAATCTTGGAGAGAAGATAATAACATTTATGATACCAACTAAGTATCATTAGGTTCTTCATTAATTATATTTTCATAGTAATATCTATTAGATGTCATAAATCTTTGTAATTCTTTCTATAATTTTGGTCAAACTTAAGATGCTTTGACTCTCCAAAATTCTTGGAATGACTTATAATTTGGGATGGAGGGAGTAGCATTGCATTCTGTGATGTGGAGGATAAGTTAACCTTGGTTGTGATGAAGAGGTCCTCCCTCTTGACAAGCCCGGTCTGGAATGCCTCTGCAAGCGCCACCAACCTCAGCTTCGTTTCCGTATTTTGCTGCAGACCACGAAACAGAAGACACGACGTTCATCACATCACGTTGAATAGTACAGCACGGAGAGACGGGGGATTCCTTGGAACCTGCAATTTTCTAGTCGATCCCACCAGAAAGGAAGGCAGGAAGGAAGTCCAATCGGCGGAACAGTTGGGTGCAAAGGGCGGCGTGCGGAGGAACAGTGAGGGTAGGGTGGCCGCCGGCGCTCTGCCTGCGCAACCAGCTCGTGGGGCGCAGGTCGGCCGGACGGCAAGGCCGCAGCTCGCGGAGGCCGCACGCCGCACGCCGTCCGCCGCCGTGGCCCGTGGCCGCCCGCGCTCGCTGGGTGAAGCGCCGTGGCCCGTGGAGAAGGGATCTGGCCTCTGAGTATTGGGCCGCTGAGCGTGGGTTTCTGGGCCTAGGTCCTTCTGGAAGTTGGCGGGCTGCTTGAGGGATATGGAGGCCACTGGGCTGAAATGCCATCCTGTGTCCCTTACTCCCTTCTAGCAGTATTTCTCTCTACTTTCTCAAGAAAAAAAACAGTATAATTTAATGGAACTTTTTCCCCCCACTGGAATGATTTATCGTCAGCAAACATTGCGAATCTTGTAGTCTACATGGTGATGAAGCTGAAGCGAAAGAGAAAGGAACATGTGGGGATAACAAACACTAACATCCACCTCCCTCACACCATCACACGCGTGATGGGAGATTGGGAAATCCTCGTTATTGATGCTATCAATCATTCATGTGGAAAATCATTCAGGAATATCCACGCATATGGCGAGCTGAGATGCCATTCATGTGGAAGGTTGAATGAGGAGGCTACAGGGGTAGAGGACTATGAGAGAAAGCCTCTCTTAGTAGTTGTTCCTAGATCCAGCCTTGAACACTAGAGCTCTAACTCAATGGGATCTTTGGCAATGGTCTCATCCTCGAGTCAATGGCTTTCATACATACTCCCTCTATCAAAAAAAAAATGTATTTCTCATTCTTTGAGAAGTCAAATAATTTTAACTTTAACCACCTTTATGCGAACAAGTTCTAACATTTTTGTATATTTGCTCCTCGGCCTACGGGGTATTAGCGACCGTTTTCAGTTGTGTTCCCCTCCCAAGGGCAGTTTTCTTACATTTTACTCGTCCGTTTGCCACTAGAAACACCACTTCGAGTTCGACTTGTATGTGTTAAGCTTAAGCATGCCGCTAGCGTTCTATAGCTTCCTTATTCTCGTAGCTAGACAAAGCGGATTCGGAATTGTATCAAATAAGTATCATTATTAGATTGATCATGAAATATATTTTTATAGTAAATGTATTTAGATCAGAGGCATAAATGTTGATATTTTTTTGCTATAGAATAGGTCAAACTTTGAAAGTTTAATTTGACTAATCTTAGACCTAGAATTGTTGTGTTTTTGAGACGAAGGGAGTACCGATCCGCCATGGATGTGTTTTATCTGAAAGTATCGTTAGATGAAAATCTCGATCGTAATTCGTAAACACGTTGCATGCACCTTATTAGCTTATTCAGACCTGTACTTATATGTACACCATGTGGTTCGTGCTGCATGCACGCACGACGATGTGTGTGCTGTGTGCATGTGAGACGTGAAGCTCCTAGCTGCTACGTATATAAGTTGTCATGCATGCATACCGGCGCAGCCCAAGTGGCGGTAGCCGTTGCGGATGGCGGCGTGGATGAGGCCGCGGACGTCGTTCTTCTCCATCCGCCACACGCCCAGTCCGACCGCCGGCATCCGGTGCCCGCTGCTCAGCGTCACCGACGGCACCGCCCTGCGGCTGTGCCGGCGCCACGTCCTTCGCCGCCATTGTCGTCTCTCACTTACTTGTACGCACTCCTCCTTTCTCTTACTCCGGCCGGTGTGTATATATTGAGGCTTCTCTTGAGAGTAGCTATATAGTACGTGCCTGCTGACTTTTCCTCGACATGCATGCAGCGGCGCGCAGACCATGCTGGCATGCATGCTGCCCAAGAGTGACTACGACCGCCTACCAATCCCCATTTATTTTAATTGTGGGAAATATTTATTTATTAGGAATCTACATATATACCACAGGATTGAATTTCTCAAATATAATAATAATAATAATGCTTCCACGCCTATATTATATACCTGTATACGTGTCTATTACACTGTTTGTAGCAGCTAGGCCGTTGCTTTCAGCATATACTCCTAGATGACATCCATGGGGCCTTTTGGCTCTCGATCTTCTTCTTCTTTGGTCCACATGTACAAGTTCTCCATCGATCTACACTACATCATACTGTCATAGCACTCAAAGAAAAGTACGAGACTAAGACAGTCGACCGTAAACCTAGATATGGTGAGGCCAACCTGAAAAAGAAAGGGAAAAAAGAAGTGGTGATAACACGCGTAATGGACAATAATAATGCTCATTATTGACATATTATAATATGTATATTATGTGATGCTGTCAGATCCGGGCCCTAGGCAAGTGATGACAAAAATGCTCTGAAAAAGACCGTTTGTTGTAATGGTAAGAGAGAATTGGATGTTGTTGTTTCCAATATAAACAGGGGGTGTTGTGGTATTCCTTAATTTGGTCGAAAAGGTTCAGCTGGACCACATGGCGTTTCTTTCACAAAAAAAAACATAAATACATGATATTAATTTGCGATGCATTTTTTCTGTTTATTAAAGAGGAAAAGAAAAAAACAATATGTATATATATATGTATGTATCACAAGACCGAAAGTATTACCAATAGGCAAACCGATCAGTTTTTTTTTGCCTCTTGATAGCAAAATATCAGTGGTGGCTTCGTCAATCTCAAGATCTAGTGGTTCGGTCTCGGTCTCTCAAAAATACTCATATGGATAGCGAAATACTCATAGGAGTAGAGTATGTGCATACTGTCCTTAGGAGTGAGTGGCTGTAACACCCCTGGTGTTTTAAAACCTAAAACAAGACATGTCATCATATGCATTGCAAAGCATTTGGTCTTGGTGAAAACTTTGTTATGCATTCACTAAAACAAGTTTACATTTATGTGGTATGTGTTGAATTGTATTGTTTGAATCAAGTTCAAAATTTGGTTTGGATTTGAATTTTTAAGAAAACCCTGATTTTCAGTATTTAAATCCTACCCTGAAAACTCATTTCAAAATCTAAGCACATTTTGGGGTTGAGCCTAAAAGCAAAAGTGTAGAGCTTGACAAGTTATACAAAGTTTGTTTTTGGAATTTTCAAAGTTGTTATGAAAAATTTGAAGTAATTCGAAAAGGCGTAATTCCTCAAATGTCCCCTATTTGAATTCAAATTTCATTTCAAAATGTAGACCGGATTTGGGGGTGGTTATAAAAGCAAAGTTGTAGAACTTTGGATTTTGAGCAACTTTTATTTTTGGAGATTTTTGAGTTGTTATACAAATTTGGGAGTAATTTGGATTTTAAAACGAATGGCAATTCTGTAATTAAGTGGAACAGTGCCATGACCACCGCCCCACCGTCGGCGACCTTCTGCTCGGTTCCAGACGCGCTTGTGGCCGCTCTTGGCTTCGCGCTGGCATGGAGAAGTCCACTGCGTGTCGTCTCCTTGATCCCTTGGCCGCTCTATAAAGCTCAGACGCCGTCGCCGACCTTCCTTTCGTTGCTCTGCTTTTCTCGTCGCCCTTGCTCAACTCCGGCGAGCCCTCGCCTCGAACTAGCGCCTGTGCCGTCGCAGCAAAGCGCCCAATAGCTTCGCCTACTCCTTGCGCGCCTAGACAACCAACTGTGGTTGCCTGATTCCGCCGGGAACCGCCGCTAGCAGCCTTTCTTCCTCGCGGCCGGTAGCATCTCCATCGAGCACGCTTCGCCGTGGCCAGAGCTCCACGGTCTGTCTCTGCTCGTGCTTGGCATGCCGCCAGCTCCGCCTTGTTCCCGTGATGCTCTATGACCGGTGCTTGCTCATTTTGTCCATCACAGTCGCCTGAGCGCCACCGTCGTCGTCGCTTGCTCCGTCGTGGTCACTGTCAACGTCGACCCGCGTCACCGTTGCTTCTTCGGTCTCGCTCTTTGCTCCAACGTGTTCGTGGTGAGCTACTGAACCTTCCCGTGCCTTTTGTTTCACCGATTTCGACTTCGTTTCGCCGGCGTAGTGTCGCCGAGCCGCCGCGTCCGCCATGGCCGGCGTTGAGCTAGTATAGGGCCGTAATTGGTGCAAGTAGGGACGTTAGTAGGTGCACCTAGTCTTGGTGAACGTTTTGGTACCTTGGCCGTCGCCGTTGGACTCACCGTCGGTGAGTTTTCGTCGGTCAGCGCCGTCGCCGTCGTGGTCAAGGCAGGAGGTTGAAGATGACAGGTGGGACCCGAGTGTTAGTGACTCAGTAGTTTGAAAATGATTTTTCCTTTTTCAGAATTGAATGAATAGTGTCTATTTTTGTTATTTTTGTGTAGATTTAGTTAGAGCTCCAAAAATTATGAAAATTTTTGTGTGACTTCTCTGTGATGTATATTATTTAGGAAAAATATGAAATATTGATTTATAGTACTTTTTGAATGTGATAAAAATGGCTCAATTAATTAATAAATGGGTTTCCATGATTTTTCTAGGCTTAATTAATTATCTAAAAAATATGAAAATTGTTTTGCCACTTAGTTATCATGTGATGAACATTTAAAAAATTTTTGACCTCAATTAGAATAAGTTGATTTATTTCATAATTTTGAATTAAATAATTAATTCATAAAAGCAAATAGTAACCTTTAATGATTTAAGTTTTGTTTGAAATTTTGGATTGAGTGATGACCTTGGGTCATTAGTTGATAATGATCCTTGGCAATTGATGTATGTGTTACGAAAAAGATTTAGTTCGTTTGACTTGCAACTGTACCGCGAAGGAAAGTTATATTCGAATTGTTAATTTTACATCCATCATCACGCATCATGTTTCGTATTCCGCATCATGTTAAACATGGCATTATTACTACGTGTAGTGAATGAAGGTGAACACGTGGTAGTTAATCAAGTTGCGGAGGAGGTTAATCCGTCTATTGAGGTCGGATCGGATAATTGTGGAACGTCGCAGGAACCTAACTTTTCTGTCAACGAAGGCAAGCCCCGGATGCATTTAACCCTACCTTGTGTTTTACAAATTTTATCGCTTTTGCTTTTCTATACTGCATTAAGTGATTAGGAGTCAAGTGGGAACCTAATTGGTGCATCACCAACCTTGTTTTTCCATATCTACCTTGATTACCTGTTTTATTCGTAAATGTCTAGATATGCTTAGTCATGCTTAGTCGGGTGATTACCTGTCACCTGAGAATTTTAAATGGATCTTTGGTTACTTATGTTATCATGAGTTATGAGCATGGAAGTAATAAATCTAGACCAGGCGGACTCGGTGTGTGAGAGCCACAAGACATGGAGGTCTTGTGAGCGTCTTCTTTCCGTCTGTATCGATTAAAGTCCGTCCGTTGTTGAATTGCATGAGATGAGACTTTGTAGTACTAACCACATACTCTGGTAAGCCTTAACTCGGCTATTCTATTACGAGTGTCGACGAAGGCACGATCCAAGGAGCAGTACGCACTTCTTTGGGTTTAATTTCCATTGGAACGTATTAAGGGCTACGAAGGTGCGTTCCAGATTGTCAACAAGGGTATGTGCTTCCTTGGTTTTGACAACTACATCGTCGACGTAAGCCTCGACGAGGCCGTCTTTTATCTCGTCGTTGAGGCAGGCCTGTATAGCGCGTTGGTAGGTAGCACCGGCGTTTTTGAGCCCGAACGACATAGTCGTGTAGCAGTAGGCGCCGAAAGGCGTGATGAAAGATGTCTTGATCTGGTCGTCCTTTTTGAGAGCGATCTGGTGATAACCAGAGTAGCAATCGAGAAAGGAAAGCAGCTCGCAACCGGCGGTTGAATCTACGACCTCGTCTATGCGAGGCAAGCCAAAGGGGTCCTTAGGGCAGTGTTTGTTGAGATCAGTGTAATCAACGCACATTCTCCATTCATTATTCTTTTTGCGTACAAGAACCGGGTTGGCTAACCATTCCGGATGATACACTTCTTTGATAAATCCGGCTGCCAAAAGCCGTGTAACTTCTACCCTAATCGCCTCCTTTTTGTCGCGAGCGAACCGTCGTAGCTTCTGCTTGATTGGTTTGGCTTTGCTGTTGACATTCAAGGAGTGCTCAATCAAGTCCCGAGGTACACCGGGCATGTCGGAAGGTTTCCATGCAAACACATCCACGTTGCCCCTCAAGAACCTGACGAGCGCGTCTTCCTATTTGGGATCCAGGTCGGCCCCGATGAGGGCCGTTTTGCTAGGATCGCCCTCGACCAGCTGGATCATCTTGTGCTCCTTGCACCTGATGTTCTTGCGCGGAGCCTCGAGCTCTGGGATCTCCAAGTGGTCGGCCGTGGTCTTCTTAGCGTTGAGCATGGTCTCGGCCATGCGAATAGAGAGGTCGTGGGCCTCTGCTATTTTGAAGCTGTCGTCCTCGCAGGTATAAGCTGCGTATACGTTGCCCCTGAGGGTTAAAACCCCTTTCTCAGTAGGCATCTTGAGCACCAGATACATGTAATGAGGTATGGCCATGAACTTGGTGAGCGACGGTCGACCAAGAATAGCATGGTAGGTGCCGTCGAAATCAGCGACCACGAAGTTGACGTAGTCGGTGCGGAAGTGGTCCGGAGTCCCAAACTGCACAGGTAGCGTGATCTGCCCGAGAGGTGTGGAGCTCTGTCCGGGGAGAACACCCCAGAACTATGCCTCGTACGGCTTCAGGTCCGCCTGGGCTATTTTCAGAGCGGGCAGGCTGTTCTTGAACATTATATCAATGGAGCTGCCACCGTCGATCAGTACCCTGTCGAACTGAACCTTGTTGATACAAGGATCGAGGACCAGGGGAAAACGCCCTGGCTCGGGTATGGCGGCCCATTGGTCCTTCCTGCTGAAGTAGATTTCACGGTGAGACCACGGAGGAAGCCGCGGATCGGTAAGAAGGTTGTCGTTCTTTGCCACGTTCAAGCAGGCGCGGGCGAGCAGCTTGTGTTCTCGTTTGGTCTCAATGGACACTTTGCCGCCGATGATGGTGTGCACGCGATCCGTCGGCTTGACGTATTTATGACGAGGATCTGCATCGTCGTCGTCGTTGTCCTCGTTGCGCTGTTCCCTCACGTCAGTAGGCTTGTCGGACATATCCGGAGCCTGTTGGCATGTGTAGATAGTCTTGAGGACGCGGCAATTCTCCATGGTATGGTTCGACTTGGGATGGAGCTGGCAGGGGCCCTTCAATGCCTTGGCGTAATCGTCCTCGTAGTTACGACGTCCTCCGCCCTTTTTCACAGTATTGACCTCGCCATCGTCTTCCCGAGCACGCTTGCTTCTGTAATCGTCACGGCGGTTGCGCCGCTGATTACGTTGATCACGGTGGTCGTGGGAGTCGTTGCGCTGGTTGCGGCGGTCAAAATTGTTGTTCCAACCACGGTTGCCGCGGTAATCATCGCGGTGTGGGGGGTGGTCGGAGCGTGGGACCCTTGCTTCTTCTTCGACGATTATCTTTTTAGCGTCGTCAGCGTCCGCGTATTTCTTAGCGGTGGCTAAGAGTGCTGTGACTGACTCAGGTCTTTTCCGGAGGAGCTTGTCTCTTAGGGCGTCGTGGAAGCGGAGGCCGGCGACGAAAGCCTCGATTGCTTCATTGTCGGATATTGATGGGACCTTGATGCGCATCTCCGAGAAACGCCGAACGTACTCGCGCAGTGGTTCGTCTTTCCGATCTCGGATCCATTGCAGATCGTACTTGTTGCCGGGTTGTTCACAAGTAGCGATGAAATTGTCGATGAAGGCCTGCTTGAGTTCCTGCCAAGAGTCAAAAGAGTTTGCCGGCAAGCTAACTAGCCATTGGTGACCTGCATGACCAACGGCGACTGGGAAGTAGTTAGACATAACGTGCTCGTCAGCCATAGCTGATCGGCACGCGGTTTCATAGAGCATGACCCATAATTCGGGGTTTTCTTTGCCGTCGTACTTCTGAAGCTTCTCGAGCTTGAAATTCTTGGGCCATATGACTTGGCGCAGGTGTGGAGTGAACTGCTTCAGACCCGGCGGACCGTGGACGGTGTCATACTCCATACGGCGATAGCTTTCATGGGATGCACGATCGTTGGCTCTCTGGTTGATGCGAGCACGCAAATCACGTCCACCGAGGTAATGGCGGAGATCGTTATTGCCATCGCGGCGATCTCGATTGCCACCTGGATTAGCGCTGCGACCATGGTTGTCACGGCGATTGTTGCGGTTATCTCGGCGGTTGTCGCCTCGAACATCGTGACGGTTATCCTCCCGGCGGCGGTTGTCGTCCCGACCACCATCACGACCACCGTTCCTGCCCTGACGGTTGTCCGATGGGTCGTTATTGCGCGAGCCACGTAGGTTGAGTGGCTGTGAGCGACTTGAGTATTGGCGGCTGTGGCTTGATTCGACAGAAACGGATGGAGCCCGGGCTTGGTTCATCTCCGCGGTCTGAGCCATAGCAGCCGTCAGATAAGCTTGTATGTCATCACGGATTACTTGAGTCTCGGGAGTGTTGGGCAGCCGCTGCATCGTCGCCATGGCGACGGCTACGTTGGTGCTTGGGGTCTTGAAGACTTGTTTATCCCCCACCCTGTCGAAAGCATTGTTGAGGTCACGCGGTTGGACCCTTATGCGTCGTGCCTCCTGGTCTGCTTCAGCTTCGATTTGCCGGCGATTAAACCGGTCAATATTGCATGCTTCGCGTGCAGTCTTTTCTTGTTCTGTTTCGCCAACTGCTGGCGGCTCGTCGTTGCTGACAACATGGATCAGATCCCCTCGTCTTGGCGGGAAAGACGGAAATTGGGGGAAACCCGGGGCGTGGTCTGGTAGATCCAGATCGTATTGGGCACCTTCATCTTCGTGGCGCTGAAGCTCGGTGTGGACAGATGCGTTGGACGCGATGCCGGATGAGGAGCTGGAGTCACCTTCTCGGACTGTGTGGACGGATCCTTCCTGATAATCTTCGATCCGGACCATGTTGACGATGTTGCATGGCTTCGGCCGAGATCGGTGTACAGGACACAGATCCGAGCGGTGTCGCAGGTTGTACGCATAGCTGGAGGCAGCGTTTTGCAGGCCGTAGGGCTGGACCTGGTGGTTCTCCGTCGGGGCTTCGTACTCGCAGAGTTGGAGACCCGTCGTGATGTCTGGCTGGCGATGAGCGAAACGCCCCTCAGGAGTTGATACGACCACAAGATCTGTTCCAAATCGCACAGGACGACTGGTCCGAGCTGGTCGGATAGATCTGTCGTGGAGAGCTGTTACCTGCTCGTTAGGTTGGGTTTGAATCGTACTTACCAGAGCCAGGGTTTCAGCGAGTTGGATGCCGACCCGATCAACGGAATCGAGCAGGTCGGTGTTGTCGATCTGCTTCCCTCTGTAGCGGGGAAGCGGATTACGGGTTGTTGGCGTGGCTGTAGGCGTGGTCGGAGCCAGATGTCCCGTGGTCGGAGCCTGGTCCATCGTGGTCGGAGCCGTGTTCACCGTGGTCGGAGCCGTATTCACCGTGGTCGGAGCCGTGTTCACCGTGGTCGGAGCCGTAGCCGATGCAGGTGAAGTAGTCGTCGGCGCAGGCTGAATCCATGCCTCCCCCGTGGCCATGGCGATGGAGTCGTCGGAGCTGGTGGTCCAGGTGATCTGGCCGACGGTGAACGTGAGGCCGCTGGGCGTAGCCATGGAGCCGAAGATGATGACCATCTTGTTTGTTTAGAGAGCAGTACGCACACCCCCTACCTGGCGCGCCACTGTCGACGAAATATGGTCGGCAGTCTACCTAGGGGTATGCCCAAGGTAGTAGATTATCGGCAGACAGATGCGCAAGCCCCAAACAAGACGGTGACGCAAGACAGACACGAGGTTTTATCCAGGTTCGGCCGCCAAGAAGGCGTAATACCTACGTCCTGCGTCTGATGTGTATTGCTGTATGTCAATGAGAGATATTTTTTAGAGGGGTCCCCTGCCCGCCTTATATAGTCCGGGGGGCAGGGTTACAG
Organism: Miscanthus floridulus; assembly: GCF_019320115.1. Classification (NCBI taxonomy): domain Eukaryota; kingdom Viridiplantae; phylum Streptophyta; class Magnoliopsida; order Poales; family Poaceae; genus Miscanthus; species Miscanthus floridulus. The sequence continues at coordinate 5,777,687 of NC_089587.1, forward strand.
ATCTGGAAACTAATCCTAGTCAGTTACAATTGCCATATCTGGCCGGATAAGGATTCCTATTCTAACCGACCAGGATCCTGCTTGGTCGCCAAATCCGTCTTGATTCCTTGTGCGGGACTCCGATCAGGTTAACCGGGCCGCACGTCATCTTTCGGGTGGACTGAAACCATCGATCCGGGCCAGCCCAAGCTTAGCCGTAAGGGTATAGGGGTTAATACCCCCACAACGAGAATGGCTACTCGCGCACTGGGAGTGGAGAGATGGCGGGAATAGCGTGTACCCACGTGGCAATGGGCTGGATTGGTGGAGTACTGTATTCTCGGGTGGCGCGGACCCGTTCTTGTTTTAGAAGATCCGATGGTAGGTTGATATATGTAAGTCGGGGACCTGCATATGTCGTGTGGTCTAGAATCCCCAGCTGGGTTTATAATCGGTTCGAATCGTCGTTGCTCCTCGGTTATGGAGACTCAACTCACTGTTCATCATCGTAGTTAATAACTAAAACTTGAGCTGGATTTGAGAAAGAGTTTGATATGAAGTTCATGATCTCATTACGGATCATGGCAGATTCATATATTGTTCTAATGAAGTTTAAATGTTGGAATACTAAAATTTTGCTAAAGAAGCTTTTACGCAAAAGAACTTTGATTATTGCTAAAGCCATACCTTGAATCTCTGAGTCTTCTCAGTTTTTATTTCGGTTAAGTCTTGTTGAGTACTTTTGTACTCAGGGTTCGTTGACCCTTGTTGCAGGTGAGCCTCATGAGCAGATCTGTTTTGGACCTTGCTGCATGACTGTTGTTCAGGTCGATGACGATAAGTGAATGTGTGATCCTTGGGCAGGATGCTTATTTTGTGTGTTATGTTTATATTAATTATGCCACTCCACTACTACTATGGTTTGTAATAATTATCGAACTTAGTTTGTAAGGTTTGAAACAACTGGTTTGTAAACTATGTTATCGTAAGACTTTCGTTATTTTACTCTGATGTATATATTTGAATAAATATTGTAATACTGCAATGACTCTGTAATATGATCCTGCTCGGAAATCGTGGATGATTCGGGGTTCCCCGAGGACACCCGACAGACTTCTTAAGTTACCAGGAACATATGCATAGTTGTCAAAGGTCGTTGGACAGTGACAAGTGCATGTGGGTCCTATAATTTAGGAGGTTCTGCCATAGTGGCGTCTCTACCATGATTCGCCAAAAAAAACAGAACGGATCCCTTCCTCTTGTTTTTTTTCAACTGGCCAATGGTTTTGTAATATTTTGTTAAATATCTACCACAGCTGAAAGCATCTAGGCCCCTAGTTGGGTTTCGATGATTCATGACAATACGTGATTGCTGTGATTAACGTATGTTTTGCAGAAACAATTGAGTTAGGTCACGGTAATGGAGATCGATTGGGCAATCAAAGTTATCATGCCCCTACGATGGAAATCGTTTCGGTTTTCAAAGGATGGACGACAAGGTTAAGGATAGACTAGTTCTAAGTGTCGATTGGAGTTGGAGAGACACTTAGAGTAGTTTAGGACTTTGTTTTTTCTTTGACCGTACTATTAAGGGGGGTATGAACGGGTAGCTTGACTTAGGTGAGTCTAGTGAGTTAGGTGTGGTGCACACTTGTTAAAACTAGCACTAGGTAGCTCCACAACAACCCTTTGATCCTATGGAGCAAACTTCATTCACATATGTTCGAGAGTTGAAAGTGAATGGAGGGTCAAATACTGACCGGACGCTAGCTCAGAGTCCGGTCAGTTCATTTGACCAAGGTGAAAGTGTCTGGAAGTGACCGGACGCTGCGAGGTCATGGTACCGGACGCTGAGGGCCAGCGTCCGGTCGACTCCAGTAAGGTCCCAAAGAGGGAGAATCCTGATCGGACACGTCCGGTCAATGCTGACCGGACGCTGATCAGGTTCCGGTTATTGACCGGATGCTGCTCAGCAAGTGACCGGACTCTAGAGGTCCAGCGTCCGGTCGACATCAGTAAGGTTCCAGTGAGGGGAAAACGTGACCGGACGCGTCCGGTCAACTCATAACCACTGGAGCTCGGGGTATACTGACCGGTGCGTCTGGTCAACATGACCAGAGCGTCCGATCACCCCACAGAGGCACATAACGGTTCGTTTTTCAGCCGGTGTTATAAATACAACCTCCGCTCGTGTGTGGGGGTACTTTTGCTCATTCCAACAGCTGAGAAACACCTTAGAGAGTGTCAAGAAAAGCAAGGTCCTAGTAAGGTGATTGAGATTTGAGAATCCCAAAGAGAGCCCTCATTAGTGAAGATCAAGAGTAGCAAAGTGTGCATCCACCTTCTCATTAGGCTTGTCGTGGTCAAGTGAGAGTTCGTGCTTGTTACTCTTGGTGATCGCCATCACCTAGACGGCTTGGTGGTGATTGGGAGTTTGGTGATCATCCAGAGAGCTTGTGGATGACCCAAGCCAAGTTGTGAGCGGTTGTGGGTGATTCACCGCGACGGAGTGTCGAAGAATCAATCCGTAGAGAGCACTTGATCCTTGCGCGGATCAAGGGGGAGCTACACCATTGCGCGGGTGCTCCAACGAGGACTAGTGGGGAGTGGCGACTCTCCGATACCTCGGCAAAACATCGCCGCGTTCCTCCCCCTCTATTTACCTTGAGCATTTACTTTGAGCATTTACTTTGTGCAATTCAATTCTTGTATTTATATTCATAGAATTGACATGCTAGAGTAGGTTTGGAACTTAGATTGCAAGTCTTTTGTGCGGTAGAACAATTAGAAAACACTATCGAGGCACAAGGGGTTAATTGGACCAACCATAGGATTTAATTATTATAAAGAAATTTAGAATTAGTCCAATTCACCTCCTCTTGGGCATCTTGATCCTTTCAACAGCAATGAGTAATTAGCTTCTTATGATCAATATTGTTGGTAATTATTTCCCCTTACGAAAAACGTGGAGCATCACGGTCACCAAAAATGCTGTTAGTAATTTGTTAAACCTACCAGTAAAGATATGTACGGAATGTAAGTAAAAACCGTAAATAATTCCAAATGCTGCGTAGTCTACGTGGTGATGAAGCAGAGCTGAAAGAGAAAGGAACATGTGGGGTTGACAAACGCCAACATCAACCACACACTGTCACACACGTGATGGAAGCTGAGGATCGAAATCCTCATTATTGATGCTGTCTGGGCCCTGGGAGCAGCAGATGGAGCAATGATTCAGGAATAATGTCCAACACCGTACCACACATATGGGAGGCTGAGACTGAGATGCATGCAGCTGAAATAAGCTAAGCAAACAGGTCGATGCCCCAGAATTTGGCAGGCTGGTTAGTCCGGTAGTTCCTGTCGACGGCCTTCATCTTCTCCATGTCCTCGCCAGAGATGTCGAAATCGAAGACCTCAAAGTTCTCCTGCAGCCTCTCCACCTTGGAGGTCTTGGGAATCACCACCGTGTTCCGCTGCAGACCCCAGCGGAGGACAAGCTGCGCTGGCGTCTTGCCGTACTTCTCAGCCAAGCTCTGCAAATTGTATTGTTTTTTTTAGCATAGCAAATTGTATTGTAGCCACAATGCCAAGTTAGCAGATCGCATTGGCGCCAGAACTGATGATATTGCAAGGTACCCAAACAAAATGCACTCCTATTTGTTAAACAAGGATGATGATTGATAGTCTAGAGCTGTAATGGAGATTTGAAATGACAACCACCTTGACGACAGGGTCGTCGAGGCATGAGACAGACCCAAACCACTCGGTGTTGGCAGTGGAGCCACCCAAGGGGGTATGCGCGGTGACACAGATCCCATGTTTCTGGCAGAACTTGACAAGAGAATCACGCTGGAAGTAGGGGTGCGTCTCGATTTGGTTCACTGCAGGCTTTATCTTGGCGTATGCCAAGCAGTCTCTAGTGAGGAAGATGTCGTAGTTGCTGCACCAGTAACTCTAATTGTTAGTATTGTAAAAAAAGTTGACTTCCTCCAGCATGAAAAAAGTAGAGTGAAAATCTCAAAGCATGTAAAAAATGGCAACAAGAAAATTCTAGCGTAAGATTTATTATATTCGAAATCAGGCTATTTTGAAACTAAACTACTCTTTCAAGACCAGCAATATTCCTAGTACAAAAGGACTGACAAAGACTACTCAATGTCTGCAAACAAGGGATTAGGGAAAAACAACAAACATGATATTGGACTGTATAGCCGACACCCATTTTTGCAGATCCCCTTGAAGACAGACATACAAGATCCAAGTATCCAACACCCTAACAGAGTTTCCATTTCCCCCAAAGAAAGAACTGGGGATCAATGAAAGAACATAAGAAAATGTTAATAGAAACTAAAATCTTTTATGCAGGCGACAACCTAAACTTTAGCTTAACATGATTAATACGTTCATGATTCTGATTAAGCATGGACCAAGGAAAATTACAAGACAAGTAAGCATGCACTTTTCACTAGAAAAGGAATGAAGAAAAAGTGGAGGGTGACAAGAGTAAGCAATGAATTTGCACGCAACCATATGCAATGAAACTGAAGAGATCTGGAAGAACAAAACCATTCTACACTTTGTGCTGGAAAACTTAAGGGAACATATGAACTAAATGCTCCTGTATGTGCAAAACTACGATTACAGTAAGGTCATATTTATCTACTACTTTGTCAAAGTAATGAATCATAATACAAATAAAAATCTCAAATGTCAAACTGGTGCCAACAAAAACAAAGAAAAATGTTGGTTTGGTTTACCTGATTCCAATGCTGCGCACCAGTCCCATGGAAACAAGTTCTTCCATTGCATGCCATGTTGTTTCCAATGAGACAGTGGTATCAATGTCTAGCATGCCATCATCACTGAGGGCGCTAGAAGTTGTGCCAACTCCTGCAGCAATACACATTTCTGTGAGGTACCCACTGAATCTTTCTAAATATTATGTAAAGGGCAAGGAAATTACCTGTATGCCTAGTAGCTACTGGGAAGTGGATAAGATAGAGATCGAGATAATCTAGGTGCAGCTTCTTCAAGCTATCCTTGCAGGCTTCAAGCACATGGCCATGATCTGAGTTCCACAGCTGCAATGAGAACAGATGCCAAATTTTCAATCACATGAAGATTATGGAACAGACTGGGCCCAAAAAAAAAAAACCTGCAGTAGAATGGAAACTCAGAAACATTAGCTAATTAAAGACCGAGTGACATCCTGGTTGAGTCAAAATCAGGCGTTCCAGTTTACGACGAGAACACCACATGCTGGCCATAACACCATAACAATTCCAAATATGCTAAAATCCAGGGTAACAATTGGAATTAAGTATGACTGACTCATTTTCAGTAGCTACTGAATGCTAAATATGGTTGGGAAACCAACCGCTGCAATCCTTTCAACCAATTCATGGGGCATAATTTTAATGGTCACATCCATTTAGAAAGGGCAGTTTTCCAGAATACAGAAGGTAGCATTCTGTAATTCAGATAACCTTGGTTGTGATGAACAGATCCTCCCTCTTGACAAGTCCAGTCTGAAACGCCTCTGCCAGTGCATCACCGACTTCAGCTTCATTTTGGTAGTCAGCTGCAGAGCAAGTTACCAAACACACAGACAGTAAATCACCAAGTAGAAAAAGGAAAACTCCTGTGCCGACACTAGTAGTTGGGACCATGTTAGAATACTCCACGATTGACAAAGAAATCTTAGTCATGGACAGCACAGTGCGGTGTCTAACCATGCCTGCATCATTCGTACTATGCCCATGTTTAGTTCCAACCCAAAATCTCAAAAAGTGCTACAGTAGCCATCACATCGAATGTTTGCGGCCCGTGCATGGAGCATTAAATGTAGACGAAAAAAAAAACTAATTGCACAGTTTGGTGGGAAATTGCGAGACGAACGTTTTGAGCCTAATTAGTCCATGTTTGAACACTAATTGCCAAATAAAAACGAAAGTGCTACCGTAGCCCCAAATTCCATCTTCCTGAAACTAAACGCGCGCTATGAATCAAGTGTTTATCAAGACAAACGGAACAGCGATTGACTAATTGACACACACACTCATGTGGCAGTGGCACTGAAAGAAACATTCAATAATTTGATTGTAACATTCAGACAATCACACAAACCTAGTGTTTGTCTAGACTAAGGAAGATTGATGGACACACAAGCACTCAGAGGCATCGAAAGAAACATCCATCAATTTGATCGGTAGGCATCGAAAGAAACATCCATCAATTTGATCGGTACAGTACAACAGACCAAGAGTGGAAAAGAAACCATGCTCATCTAATCAGCAACACAGCACACCGTGTAACCGCGCCTGAACCATCGTCCATCGATAATGTCAGTCAGTCTCTCAGACAACTATGTACAAATCTGCTGAGTATTTGTACCTAGTTGTCTGACAGAATTACCAAATTCATTTATGTAATCAGCTGGAGACCACGGTAGACACACACAACACCAACAGCGACTGTCTGATCGACACACAAACACACTCATGTGGCAGTGAAAGCAGCACTCAATAATTTGATCGTTCCAGTACAACACAAAAAAATCGCGAAAGGAACATCGCCATTCCTGCGCCATGCGCCATTGAAATGGACGACATGAAAGCGTGATGTCTTAATCAACACGGACTGCTACGGCGTCGAGCGAAACACGGGCGGCCTCGACAAAACTATTCATCCGATTCGTACGCTGATGCCAGCACGGACAGGGCCGGCGATTCGCGGTGGGTGGGCGGTCGGGTTCCGGGGGGATTTCGCTTACCGGCGCAGTCCAAGTGGCGGTAGCCGACGCGGAGCGCGGCGTGGATGAGGCCGCGGACGTCCGGCTTGTCCATCCGCCACACGCCCAGCCCCACCGCCGGCATCCGGTGCCCGCTGCTCAGCGCCACCCCCGCGTCCTTCGCTGCCGCCATGGCGCCCTCCTCTCAGGCCCTCACCTCCCCCGCGCGCGGATGCTGCTGGATTGGCCGGCCGCTTCGCCTCGCTCGTCGGCAGTGGCAGTGGGACTCAAGTGTTTTCTTCTTTTGGTTTTTTGTGTGTGGTTTTTATTCGTTGTTGACTTTTTAATACTTGGATATTCCCGCTTGACGTGGCGTATTCTGAACCATTTACAGTAGGCCGGCCCAGGCCAGCAGGAGGCTGTGCAGCCTGCGAGATCAATTAGGCCCCGTTTAGTTCCGAAAATTTTTGGTTTTTTTGCTATTATAGTACTTTCGTTTTTATTTGGTAAAAATTGTCTAATTATGTACTATTTAGGCTTAAAAGATTCGTCTCACGATTTCTCGGCTAACTATGTAATTAGTTTTTTTTTTCGTCTACATTTAGTACTCCATACATGTGCCGCAAAAATTGATGTGACGGAGAATCTTGAAAATTTTTGGTTTTTGGCTTGGAACTGAACGGGCCTTAGTTTTGGTCCGGGGGCAGGATGTTCCGTGAATAACAATATCTCCATTCGGTCTTTAACACTTGAAGGGTGTCGTGTAGTGCCTACTGCCTATGAATCTATGATAGGAGTTGGAAGGGACAGAGAATTAGACTTCTTCAAAATTAAGGCCCTGTTTAAGATTTTTTTTCTTCAAAATAGCTCTAGCTTCTGGAGAATATTTTGTATTGTAGGAAAGAAATTGTTTTTCTCTATCTCTTTCATAAATGAACTAGAAGCCGATGAAGCCAGAAAACACCGCCTCTAGAGGAGCCAAAGCCGGAAAACCCCCTACAACACACCCCCTAAGAGTGTAAAGTGGAGTCTGTCTTGAGAGCCTATTTGATTTGAAGCTATTCCACTCTTTTTACCTTATTAACGCCTCCTAAACGTCCTAGTATCACCAATTTTTGTAGTATAGACAGCTCCATGGATCTAGAGGTTTCTCTAGTTCATTTTTGTGGAGGATGTAAGCGGTGCTCCATAAACTAGTGTACCTGCTCCATCATAGAGATTTCAATTTGGAAGTAGAAAATAGAGTGAAATTATCCGAACAGACCCACATTTCAAATATAATGTTTAACTGAAAAAACTGGCCGAGTATATAATCATCTCGAGTAAGAATGCACAGTTGGACATCTCGAGTGAACCAATATTCGGGCATTTCAAACAAAACATGATGCATTTTTATTTTGAGCTGTCGAACTAGCTTCCGCAATTTTATATCTTGTGTACGCCACAACACTATTTCGCCTTCCCTAAAGTGCTACAAGTCTATCCTCCTCGACTACATAACGGTGACGGTTGTGTGCAAAACTCTTACAATACAATTTTTTTTTTTTAAAAATGGCCCTAGATTTAGGATAGCTCTGAACTTTTCCGAACCAAACACACAAAACCCGAAGGAAACCGATCACCACCGTGAATTTCCTTGGGCTGCATGTAACGGGGCCTCGCAAGTTGTGGGCTACATTTCCTCAAGGAAAAAAAAAGAGTTTGTGGGCTGCAATTGAATTGGTGTTTCCCCTGCGCTGGGTCGCGGGCTTGGTTAGCTGCCCCCCGGTGCTCGCCGCTCCCGTGATCTCGGTTCGCTCACGAGTTCCCAGTTCCATGGCTGCCTGCTCCAGCTCCATCACCAGGATGGCCGCCTCGGATCCCGCGCCCGCCCGCCCGTGAGTTGGGCCCGGAAGCAATGCAAGCCGCCGTCGGAACGGAACGGCGTCTAGCTAATTAATCTCACAAGCAAAGCTAATAATAAGAGAGCCAGAAATAAATAAATACATTAATTAAGCCGCATATTCTCCGCCCGTCCGGGCGATTCTTTTGCTTAGGCCTGGTTTAGTGGCCAAATTTTGGAAATTGGGCTACCGTAGTACTTTCGTTTTTATTTGGCAATTAGTATTCAATCATGACTAATTAAGCTCAAAACGTTCGTCTCACAATTTTCAACCAAACTGTGCAATTAATTTTTTTTCGTCTACATTTAATGCTCCATACACGTATCGCAAGATTCAATGTGATAACTACTATAACATTTTTTGGAAAAAGTTTTTGGAACTAATCCAGGCCTTACTTGTTGCTGGAGGCCGTCCGGCAATCCCGTGCCTGGCCGCCGGACGCGGGCGAGGCTGGATTCGCGCCGGCGGCCGGCCGGTAATAACTGCGTGCGCCGGATTACCGGAATTACCTGCCTCTCACTCGGACCCGTGACGTCGTACGTATGCGTGCGATGCGATTTTGGTCAGTTGTACTAACTTGTGTCCATCGATCTGCACTCCATAGTCCATTCTTCGACGGTAAAACAGTACGGTACTCCACTCAAGATTTGACCAATTCTAATGTATAATATAATAGATAATATACAACAGGAATACTTTTCACGGTAAATGTAGTGACATTCATTTGCCATTACTATTGATACTTTTTTTTATAAACACGTTCAATTCCAAAATACTCCATAGCCCCTTTAGGGCTAATTTGGAAACTCAAATTCCCTTAGGATCCTTACTTTTTCGAGGGTGGAAAATTCATGGAAAAATAATTTGAATAATTGTTTAGTTCTTCATGGAGGGGGTTTCCATCCCTATGTATGCCTCCCCTTGCTTCCAAATTAGCCCCTAGTGACAACCATGCGCCAAAATGAAAACAATGTTATGACCGAATTTATATCATAAATGTACTCCCATTGTAAAAATCTTTGCACACATAGGGAGAACGCACCCCCTTCAAATTTGCTCTAACTCCGCCCCCTGAAGGTTTCTCTAAGAAAACCTTAATAGCTTCAAAGGGCAAATTTATTGTTGCTGGCTTAGTTGCTTGGAATGGTAAAGATGAAAGAATTAAGTAATAAGTCTAACTGGATTTTAACAAACACTGATGTTGGACTTCTCTTGAAGAAACCTCTAGCCTTGACACTACTTGAATCAACAAGTTTCCCTACGGTTTAGTTGCTCTTAATGCAAATCATACTCCCTCTGTTCTAAATTTTTTTTGTTGATACATATTTTTTTACTATGTATCTAGATATAACATATTTATAGATGCATAACAAAAGATATATACCTAAAAAGCAAAACGACTTACATTGGAAACAAAAGTAGCATACTCCATCTGCCTCAAAAAGTAGCATACTCCACCAAAAGAAAAATAAGACAATACATCTAAAAAGATAGTAACAAACTGGCCTAATCCACAACAACCAACAATGCATACATGCAGGACGAGCTGCTGTGGGCGGCGGCGTGGCTGCACATGGCGACGGCGGCGACGTCGCAGGCCGGCAACTCATCGGACGTGTACCTGTCGTACATCTACTCCAACGGGCACAACCTGGGCGCGGAGCAGGACGACTTCACCTTCAGCTGGGACGACAAGCGCGTGGGCACCAAGGTCCTCCTCTCCAAGGCCTTCCTGCAGGGCATCGGCAAGGGCAAGTCCGACGACGCGCTGCGGCTCTACAAGGCGCACGCCGACACCTACGTGTGCTCGCTCGTGCCGGGCGCCGCCGGCTTCCAGCAGTCGCAGTTCACGCCGGGGGGACTCCTGTTCCAGGAAGGCGACAGCAACATGCAGTACGTCACATCCACGGCGTTCCTCCTCCTCGCGTACGCCAACTCCCTCTCGTCCGCCGGCGGCGGAGTGCAGGTCTCGTGCGGCGGCGGCGTGGTGCCGGCGTCCGCGCTGGTGGCCGTCGCCAAGCGGCAGGTGGACTACATCCTGGGCGCCAACCCGGCGCGGATGTCCTACATGGTCGGGTTCGGTGCGCGGTACCCGCGGCACGTGCACCACCGCGGCGCGTCCATGCCGTCGGTGCGTGATCACCCAGCGCGCATCGCCTGCGACGAGGGGTTCCGATACCTGCACTCGGCGGATCCCGACGCCAACGTGCTGGTCGGCGCCGTCGTCGGCGGGCCTGACGGCAGCGACGCCTTCACCGACAGCCGCGACAACTTCGCGCAGACTGAGCCTTCCACCTACACCAACGCGCCGCTCGTCGGCGCGCTCGCCTTCTTCGCCGCCGGCCGCCACCGCTGAAGCTAATTAAAGCTATCTTGGGACTATCACGTGAGAATGAGATCGATTTATATGATTATTAGCGCCTGCTGCTGCACTGCACATGAGCATGCAGGTTTGGTATTGTGTACCTGGTGTGTCGTGTTTGTGTGAAGCGTGTAGTGTACATGCATCGGCCTCAAAGAGTAAAGGTGCGTGTACTACCTTACTATATGCGGAAATCGTGAGCTTTTTTTAAAAAAATTAAAAAATTATAAAAAATATTTTAAAAACCACATGAATCTAAATAGTCCTTTTGGTCACGCCCTGTGCACTGGCATGACTAAAGTTACCACGTTAGGCTTTGTTTGGCTGCACACAAACACACCCCAATCCATATGCAACAAACTGCTGCTTGCTTCTAGCTACAAGCTAGCCTCTTGTGAGCTCTCGAAACCCGTTTCAGGTTCACGAGTGTCGTTGTAGCAGCCAGTTCGTCGTCGTGGTCCATGCATGCTTGCATGGCTAGTGGCTACAAGCCCGCCCGAGGTCCCGGACTGCCTGCCTCCGCCGCAAGTCGCCGCCGGACGGCGGTCGGCCCGTGACCCGGCCGCAGTTACAGGCAGCAGTTTGACCACTCGGCATGCACATGCACGCCAAAATGCTGCATGTCATGCCATGCACTGCACTGCACTCAACTGCCCCGCAACAGACGCCACCTTTTCAGTTGCTTCCAACGAACAACTACCATACCTGTCGTCTGCTTGCGTGTCACACTATCGCTCCACTAGCCTATATATATTCCACCTGACTAACACCCTGACAGCATGCACTCGCTCCTAGCTGCAAATACGTGCATATCGAGCTAGCTAGCCAATGGCGCCGCCCATGAGGAGGAGCTCTTCCAAGGCCACGGTGGTGTCCCGCCTCGCCCTCGCCGCCGCCGTCCTCTTCCTCACAGCGTGCGGCGGCAACGGTGCAGCGGCGTTCAACTACGCGGACGCGCTGGACAAGGCGCTGCTCTTCTTCGAGGCGCAGCGGTCGGGCAAGCTCCCGGCGGGGCAGCAGCGCGTGACGTGGCGCGGCGACTCCGGCCTGTCGGACGGCTCCGTGGCAGGGGTGGACCTGGCCGGCGGCTACTACGACGCCGGGGACAACGTCAAGTTCGGCCTGCCCATGGCCTTCACCGTCACCATGCTCTCCTGGAGCGTCCTCGAGTTCATGCCCGGCGTCAGCGCCAGCGCCGGCAAGGCCGCCGTGCGCTGGGGTGCCGACTACCTGCTCAAGGCGGCCGCGGCGGTGCCCGACGCGCTGTACGTGCAGGTGGCCGACCCGAACCGTGACCACCAGTGCTGGGAGCGGCCCGAGGACATGGACACCCCGCGCGACGTGTACAAGGTCACGCCTGATAAGCCTGGCTCCGACGTCGCCGGCGAGACCGCCGCCGCGCTCGCCGCCGCGTCTCTCCTGTTCCGGACCTGTGACCCCGCTTACTCCGCCAAGCTGCTACAGACTGCTCAGAAGGTACGTGCTGTGCCTCTGATCCATGCATGATCGAACTCACATGCCTTCCTGCCGGCCTTGCTCTTGGGCAGCGGGTCGGCGTGCCGCCCGTGACGCGACGTGCGTCGTGCTCTGAGGCTCTGACGATCCATCGTCGTCGTGGCGTGGCGTGCGCTTGCAGGTGTTCGATTTCGCGGACCGGTTCAGGGGCTCGTACAGCGACTCGCTCAGCTCCGTGGCCTGCCCGTTCTACTGCTCCTACTCTGGCTACCATGTAAGCACATGCGGCCTGCATTTTCTCTCAGCCTTTTCTGAACTTTTGGGAGCCAATGGCGTAGCAGCTTCAAGTTCAGTTTTAACTGGCCTAATCCACAACAACCAACAATGCATACATGCAGGACGAGCTGCTGTGGGCGGCGGCGTGGCTGCACATGGCGACGGCGGCGACGTCGCAGGCCGGCAACTCATCGGACGTGTACCTGTCGTACATCTACTCCAACGGGCACAACCTGGGCGCGGAGCAGGACGACTTCACCTTCAGCTGGGACGACAAGCGCGTGGGCACCAAGGTCCTCCTCTCCAAGGCCTTCCTGCAGGGCATCGGCAAGGGCAAGTCCGACGACGCGCTGCGGCTCTACAAGGCGCACGCCGACACCTACGTGTGCTCGCTCGTGCCGGGCGCCGCCGGCTTCCAGCAGTCGCAGTTCACGCCGGGGGGACTCCTGTTCCAGGAAGGCGACAGCAACATGCAGTACGTCACATCCACGGCGTTCCTCCTCCTCGCGTACGCCAACTCCCTCTCGTCCGCCGGCGGCGGAGTGCAGGTCTCGTGCGGCGGCGGCGTGGTGCCGGCGTCCGCGCTGGTGGCCGTCGCCAAGCGGCAGGTGGACTACATCCTGGGCGCCAACCCGGCGCGGATGTCCTACATGGTCGGGTTCGGTGCGCGGTACCCGCGGCACGTGCACCACCGCGGCGCGTCCATGCCGTCGGTGCGTGATCACCCAGCGCGCATCGCCTGCGACGAGGGGTTCCGATACCTGCACTCGGCGGATCCCGACGCCAACGTGCTGGTCGGCGCCGTCGTCGGCGGGCCTGACGGCAGCGACGCCTTCACCGACAGCCGCGACAACTTCGCGCAGACTGAGCCTTCCACCTACACCAACGCGCCGCTCGTCGGCGCGCTCGCCTTCTTCGCCGCCGGCCGCCACCGCTGAAGCTAATTAAAGCTATCTTGGGACTATCACGTGAGAATGAGATCGATTTATATGATTATTAGCGCCTGCTGCTGCACTGCACATGAGCATGCAGGTTTGGTATTGTGTACCTGGTGTGTCGTGTTTGTGTGAAGCGTGTAGTGTACATGCATCGGCCTCAAAGAGTAAAGGTGCGTGTACTACCTTACTATATGCGGAAATCGTGAGCTTTTTTTAAAAAAATTAAAAAATTATAAAAAATATTTTAAAAACCACATGAATCTAAATAGTCTTTTTGGTCACGCCCTGTGCACTGGCATGACTAAAGTTACCACGTTAGGCTTTGTTTGGCTGCACACAAACACACCCCAATCCATATGGTTTGGGAGGGATTGGGGTGAATTTGTGTGCAGACAAACAAGCCCTTAACGGCCTCGGTCACGCCAGAGCCTACCCAACCTCTCTCCCTTCTCCCTCCTCTCTTCTCCTCCAACCCAAAATTGAGGACAAAGTCAGCAATGGTGGTCCTCTTCTTAGCCATTCAGATCCTTTGCTTATTAGCTAGCAAATCCACGATGTATTTGTTGCAACGTAAGTTATCCATTCCCCAAAACCATTCCTCTTAAATTTCATGGCAATCATGAGCTGTGATGTTGTGGCTTGAGGAGGCGACATAGAAGTAGAAGACCTGTTGCTCGGAGTAAACATGCGATACTCGATGATAAACGTCATGGGAGTTGGGTAGATCACGCACAATTGGCTGATTAGACCATGTATGCTTGAGGCGACATGAAGATAGAAGAAGACGATGGAGGCGTCCTAATAATCTGTGGTGGCAATGATGACATCACGTGCCTGCCCTAGCCGCATGGTCGAAGAGGTCGATGCTGGTGTGTAGTTGACGCCGAAGATGGAGTAGTGCGCGAGGTTGGCAGACAATGGACGACTCAACCCTGATCTATGATCGGGTAAACCAAAAGGGATACAACTAGCAATAGATACAAAGCTTAGGTACTTCGGAGGAGGATGGGGGCAGAGCCACCCCAGCGTCGGCGAGATCTAGCTGCCGGCCTAGAGAGGTGATAGTGGAGGGGCTGAGGACGGTTGGGCGAGCGAAAGGGCCGGGTGGTGGCCCGGCCAGAGGCGTCCTCTAGCGGCACGCATGGCCCCACAGCGGGCTCCTGGCGTGGAGATCTCAATGGCCTAGCAAGGAGTTGCGGGATAGAGACAACATGGGTCGGTGGTGAGCTCCTGGTGCAAAGCAACAAGAGGGAGTGACAAGGCGGGGCCGAATCCACCCTCCGAGATGCCTGGCAGTGGCGGGTGGGTCGTTGCGGGACGATGTCAATTTCTACCTGGCCAAGGGGTGGTGAAGGTCTCGGTTGACGGTGGTGGAGGAGAGTGAGGGCTTGGAGGACGGGTCAGAGCACATGGTTGGGATGGGTGACTACGATCCTGGTCAACGGACCTGGCCACTCCAGGGAATGACTAGGACGATACAAGGAGGCAGACTATCAATTGCCGCAACCAGACTAGAACGATGACGAGAGCGACAGATCAATATGACGAGCCACCAAAACAAGCTGGCTCTGGCCCCAGTGGAGATCGATCTCCTAGGCGGCGCGTAGTGCGGAAGCGATGTCTTATGCTCTAAATTGGAACTTAAACTCACGATACCATGTAGGAGGATTAGAACTGAGTGAAATTGGATTATTTACATTGAACCTCTTGGACGATATACATAAGCTTTTGCATGACTTGCAGTGTCAAGCCAATACATGGGAGCATAATCCCAACTAAATCTATCCTAGTCGAGGTATATATACTCTAACAAATGGGTGTACGTTCTTTTCTGTGAGCAAAGGATAGTAACACTAGCTATGAACCACTTTGAAGTTATGAGGAACACACACGTTAAATTATAAATTTCATAAAATAATTTTGCAATCCTCACTGATACAAAAAAAGTTTCTACTGTCGGTACTTTATAGATTTTTACGAACTGTCTATGTGGAGGGCCAGTGGAAATCAGCGAACTCCATTATTGAGATCACTTAAAAAGTAATTTTAAAGTTGTAGATATCTTGAGAGGTAATTTTCATCTATCATTAGTACTATCAGTGTCGGTGCGAAAAGTGACCAATAAGTAAATATTTGTAGTTTTGCTGTGCGTTGTGATCGGATGTGGCCTAGCAACACATGATTTATACTGGTTCAGGCAATGTGCCCTACATCCAGTTTCAGTCGGTCGGTGACTTTATTCCTGAGCCCAGGTGCTCGAAATTTGCTGTGGGGTTACAAACGAGTAGGAATGAGAAGGGGGTGTTAGAGACCCGGTCGGACTCTGAACCGAATAGGCGAGAGTGACGGGTGCTCTAACGTGCGCTAAGTATTGGAGCGGTATGCTCTGTGTAACTGTGGGGTTCTAGAATTATTGAGCTGTTTGAGTGCTCAGGTTGTCTAGAGCCAGAGAGAACGTCCAGCCTCTTTTTTTTCGAGAGCCGAGAGAACGTCCCCCAGAGAGGAGAGAGCGCATCCCCTTTTATAGTTGAAGGGGATGGCCTTATAAGTCAGAGAAAGAGAGAATAGATACGTGTGTTACCTAGTCTTGTTGCCCACGCTCTCGGGTACGAGACGGTCGTCGGTGCCCACAATACTATTTATGTCAGACGCATGTGGCAAGCTCTACCGTGTTCGTCTGGTACGGCAAACGTCGGCGCCTACAATACTGTTTTTACTTTGACACGCTTGGAAGGTTGCATAATGCCCGTCTGGCATGGCCTGGTGGCATCGTCCTGAAGGTGCGCAGGGCATGGCAGGGTACGGTCCTCGGTATTGCGGTTGACTTTGAGCGCCTTACCTTATTTGTTTTGCCTGATCTGTGGGCCCTCACCGAGCGGGCGTCCCCGGTCGGTAGTCCCCAATTGGCCCCGACCATGTTGGTCGGGGAAGAATCATGAGCAGAGGTCCAGCGTATCCCCGGTCAGAAAAGGAGGTCGAAGCCAGACTGTGTCCCCACCTTGATCAGGCCTTCCGGTCGGGGACCGGATCGTTGCCCTGGCCTGACATTATGTATCTGGGCCAACCCGGGAGGCGTGCGTTGTCGCAACGCCGTCTGCTAGGCCGAGTTTTTTGCAGGGAAGCGGGTCCATTGGGGACCCCGAGTTTATGAACCCGACAGGAGCCCCCGAGCCCTTTTTGGGACTTCTGTGAAGTCGTGAAGGGGTTGTTTATACTCTTTTCATGAGTGCACCCAGTGAGTGTAAGATCGTGGGTTGCCGTCAAACGAGATGGAGTGCCAACCCAAGCGTCGGGCGCAGCCGAGGGGTCGGGCGAGGCGGAGCGCCCACTCAAGCGTCGGGCACGGCCGAGGGGTCGGGCGAGGCGGAGCGCCTACCCAAGCATCGGGCGTGGCCAAGGGGCAGGGCAAGGCGGAGCACCTACCCAAGCGTCGGGCGTGGTCTAGGGGTTAGGCGAGGCGGAGTGCCTACCCAAGCATCAGGCATGGCCGAGGGGTTGGGCAAGGCGGAGCGCCTACCCAAGCGTCGGGTGCGGCCGAGGGGTCAGGCGAGGCGGAGCGCCTACCCAAGCGTCGGGCGTGGCTGAGGGGTCAGGCGAGGTGGAGCGCCTACCCAAGTGTTGGCATTGCCGAAGGGTCGGGCGAGGCAGAGCGCCTACCCAAGTGTCGGGCCAACCCAAGCGTCGGGCACGGCCAAGGGGCCGGTCTAGTTTCGTGCGTTACCCCATCCATGGTTTCCGCAATCGGAGGGGTTGAGCTAATGTCGCTTGCCTCGATGGCTCGAGTGACGCGTTTGGTGAGCTTAATAATGGGTATGTTCAAGTGGAATCTGGGTCCGTCGTTCGTAACGGGGTTGGCATAGCCCTCATGTGGCATTCCACTGCTCCTTAACCCGCCTCCCAGTAGATGCCCGAGCTGTTCTGGAGATCGACTCAAGTGGCCCACTGGCCACCCCTCGATGGAGATTCTGTGGGCATGGCTCAAGGTCAGGATCGAACGAGAAGGTCGAGATGACCCTATCCGCTTCGGAGCGGATCAGGCGAGGACAACTGGGGCTCATCTATGTTTTCTCCCCTGGCTCTGTTTGACGCAAGGCAGCCTCGAGCCCTTAGCGGGCCTGCTTTCGAACCCTGGTCGGTCGTCGCTCATATCGAATGAGGCGACTACCGCTTCGTGATGCAACGCGAAGCGTGTGATGCAATGATTGCATATGTGATGCTTGGATGTATGGGATGAATGTATGGATGAAATGTATGAATGTATGCATGAGAATGGATGAATGAATGATCATGCACTAAAAACAAAAGGGGTTTTGGTAAGTTACCTCGATGGCTCGAGTGACGGGTTCGGGGAGCTCTTATCGGATGTGTTCGAATGGGAATCCGGGCCCATCGTTCGTGACGGTAGTCGGCATTGCCCGCATGGGGCATCCCACTGGTCTTACCTGTCTCTCAGTAGCCGTCCGAGCCATCCGATTGACTCAGGTGACCCGTTGGTCTCTCCTTGATGGAGATTCCATTGGTGGGCCCTTCCAAACCCTGCCTAGGAAGGTAGGGAGTCGTTTTCGTGCAGTTGCGCATTGTTTCATGTGCCCGGGTTGCGGTAGTGGTGGGCCCTACCTAGGTCACGTCCCGTTTAACCAGGCGACATTTCACCGGGCAGGGCCGTCCCATCAGCTAGGGGCCACGTCCCGCCGCACACCTTCCCTCATTAAATAGGTGGAAGGGAGAGGGTTTTCCTCCCATTCTTTTTGCCTTTCTTCAACTGCTGCCTCTTCTCCTTCCTCTTTTTCGCCAAGCCCGTTCGTTGCACCGCGGTGGTTTCTAGGAGAGAGAGGGTAAAGCGAGGAGAGAGAAAAAACTCACAGATTCGTTTGTAAATCCGAGGTGCGATGTCGAACTGGAGGCCTTCCACCATGGATGAAGAGGTGCTGGCCGCCTTTACGAGAAGGGGCTTGCTCCCGTCAAAGGAGGTGGCGCATTGGAGGGCTCCGTGCTAGGGGAGGTTGTTCCGCAACCCCTGCCAGCGAGGTCATAACCTTCATCGCCTTCCACGTGCGTGGGCTTGGGTATCCCTGCGCACTGGTTCCTGCGCGGGACTCCTCAATGAGTGGGATCTAGAGTTGCAGCACCTCAACCCGACTAGGGTGCTGCACATCGCTGGCTTCATCACCGTATGTGAGGCTTCCTCGGGATGGAGCCGCACGTGGACGTCTTCGAGCCCTGTCTGAGGGGAAGCCACCTAGAATCACGCCGATTGGGGGGTTCGCCTTGCAGAAGAAGTCGAAGCCGTCAGCCCCCACCCCTGCGTACTCCCCCTGTGACTCCAACTAGGGGTGGCATGGCGAGTGGTTCTACATTGGGAACCCGGCAGAGGCGCCATTCCCGATGTTTATCAGAAGAAGGCCGGAGAGGAGGGAGAGCTGGTCATGGGGTCCCGCCGGTCGGCAGAGCAAATTAGAGGTTATTGAGATGGAGCTTCAGAGGCTTGTGCAGCATGGCCTCGATGGGTTGTGGGTCTTCATACCTTCTTCCACCGTCAGGTCACCCCATTGGCGGAGAGAAGGCGACCGATGTGGGAGTACTCCGGCCCGACGGATCCCAACTGCACATTGCCGAAGGAATTGCCGAAGGATGAAGTCTGGAGTCGATTCAATTGGGTGCTGCAACTGAGGGATAAAGACTCCCTCGAAGGGACACCCGGACCTCTTCACGCTACGAAGCTGTTCAATCTCGTATGCCCCCTTTTCCCGTGACCTTTTCCTCCTTGTTTTTGATGTTGTGATTGATTTCAAATTGCCCATTTTGAAGGGACTCTCGGGCTATAAATTTCGGCTGCATCTTCCAAGGGGGCCAGAGGGCATAGCTCGGCAAGCTGCCCAGAGGGAGGCGACACTTGCCAAGAAGAAGAAGAAAGCCGAGAAGGCCTAGAGAAGGTTCAAAAAGGAGAAGGAGATCAGCCAGTGGGTCCAGGCGGGTGAGAGCCGGAGCAACGTGGAGGCAGAGCTTGAGTCAGAGGAGCCCATGGAGATGGGTGGCGATGCGAGTGCCTCCAAGGACGAAGGAGATAGGGTGCTGTTGTGACCTCAGCGGAGCACCGTGAGCCTGCGGCCACATCCATCGGTGGCGGGCATAATATGGAGATGCGTGGCGATGTTCCTGAGTCAAGGAAGCATGCCGCGAGTGAAGATGCCACCCACAAACAAGGGGTGAAGCGGGCGTGGTCGCCGCGCCCTTCAGAGGCATCGTTGGCTCCGTGCCCCCCTGCTCTGAGTGTGGTGGACCACGCCGGTCGGTAGGGGGGACATGATCATTCCCCTGCATCATTGAGGTCAGTGCATGTGCATGACCCCCAATGGGGAGATGCCCCACCAGTTACTCTGCTGGTTCGCAAAAGCTGGCGATCACAGCCGTTCGTGGACCAATTGGGGACTAGCCGGGTTGGCTCCTTCCTCAATCGATACGAGGGGGCACGAGTTGTGACCCATGAGCGGTCCTCGTCTGGTCAGCTCGTCGTCAGTCGGTCAGGGCTTCAGGGCTCGGCCGCTGTCATCTAGGTATGCATTCATACTCCCCTTGTTCTCATAGCTAAGTTTTTGAGTGTGACTAACTCACGCTTGTTTGATAGCAGTCAGGGGCTAGCAGGATTGGGAATCTCCCCACCTCCCATGCGAGAAGAGTGGAGACCCAGCCTGCAATGGGTCTCGATGAGCGATGGAGGAAGCAGGCTAGCGGCGGCGCGACCTTCCCTGCCAGGGATTGCGTCTTCCCCGGCTAGTTGCGAGTACAGCGGCAGCGGCGGCGATGATGGCGGCGATCCCCGTGGTGATGGTGGAGGTTGAGTCAAAGGTGACTCTCGCGGTCCCTCCCCCAATAGCTATGGAGGAGGAGAGGAGGGAAACCGAACTCCCTGCCTCGCCTGGCAGAGGAGCGCATGGTTTGCCTGCCTAGTTAGAGCTGGAGGGGTCAGGAGGAGCCATGGCCAGGCTAGAGGTAGTGCATCTATTGGTGGGCCGTGGAGTCCTGATGGTGAATATCCCCTTCTCCGATGAGGAAGACACTAGGGTGGAGCCGCCGACCATCCCGCCATCTCGAGAGCTGGTAATGATCCGATCGTCGCATGGTACTACGGTGGCTGGATCTTCTAGCGGGTCAGGGGTGACCCATGAGCTGGTGTGGCCTTGCCCCAGTGAGCCGAGAAAGCCCAGTTTGTCCTTCATGATGAGGAGGAGGTGAAGGTCTAGCACCTGCTTGGGGAGAGAGGACCGTCGATGGAGTCTGATCTTGTCCTTACCAAGGTGAGGCTCAAGGAGGTTTGAGCTCATCCATCAAGCCATGACAGTTGACCTGCCACGCGTCATAGAGGTAAGTTCTCTGTGTTTTTGGTGTTGTCCTTGACTCCTTGGCCTTCTGATAGTTATCTCAGCATGCCTACTTTTTGTCTCATAGGATCTGGAGATGATGTCAATCCGTAAGTCCTAATTTCTTTGGGAGGAGCACGGTCGGATGGAGCAGGAAGCGATGGCGTCAACGCGGGTCGACGCGCTCAGGCACTAGCTGGAGTCTGTCCGCCGTGAGTCCCAAGACTGGGTGGCCGAGGTGACAGGAGCACGGGCGATGGAACTGCATGCGGTCGAGCGAGCGACTGCTGCCGAGAGGGAACTCGACGTGGTGAAGGTCCACTTGGTGGAGACCAAGGCGGTGCTTCAGAAGTCTTTGGAGGCTCTAGAGGTGGAGAGGAAGGCCCGATCGGATGCTGAACAAGAAGTGGTTGCGTCCCGGGGGTAGATTCTCGGGGCAGAGGAGTCAAACGCTCGACTGCTCGAGAGGGTGACCCAACAAGAGGAAGGGCTCTCCATTCTTGAAAGCGCCCATCTTGGTATGTGTATGTTCCACCTTTGGTTGATGCCTTGATTTTTTATTTCCTTTGCTTCTGAATTTGTCGTCTTTTTCTAGAACTGGGTGGAAAGATCGGCTCTCTAGAACAAGAGCTAGAGACGGCCAAAGCAGCAGCCGGTCGAGGCGTGGAGGCACTAGCTTAGTCCCTTGAGGAGCAACATGTTCTCGAGGGAGAGCTTGATCAGATTCGCAACATCACTCAGGTGGTCGTCTCTGAGGTATTTGGGTCGGGACCGAGCACCAGTACGCCCGCTTCTAGCTAGCGGAGGTCCCAAACGAAGTTAGGCGCTCATCTCCGACGGCATGTTCTACAATGACAGTAGGGGGTGCTGACCTCGGTGATGACCCATCACCCTAATCTGGACTTCACTGCCATCTATAGAGGGTACACCAGGGGGTGGAGCGTAGATGAAATCCATGCGCTGGGGGAGAGTTTGGTGCCATATGCACAAATGGTCGCCTGAGCAGGTCACCGCGCAATGGGTGATGGAGGCTCATCGTTCGACCATGGCTGAAGACGTGCACTAGGAAGATGTCGTCTAGCCTATAGAGGGAGTGGAGAACTAGGTCAGAGGCGAGCAGTTGTCCCTACCCCTGACCGAGCCGAAACGTCATCCTGACCGGAAGCGAGCTTCCTTCGTCCTCAGTCGAACCATACCATCAGGCGAATGCCACCGGGGGCCATAGTAGAGTTTAGAGTAGAAATAGTCAGTACATGTAAAAGACGAGTTCGTGGGGAAGCCCCTCATGTGAACAGTTTTACATTCATGAATATTTAATTTCATTTTGTGATGAAATCACTTGTGAGGGGAAAGCTTGTCCCATCCGCCCCTTGTTTTTACCCTAGCGTAGTTTTGTTTTTTTTTGTTCTTTCTTTTTTCGCACCTGCTCGTTGCCCCATAGGCTGCAACCTTAAGAACCCAGGCATGGACCCATGAGACTCAGCTGCTCGTAACCATAGGTCATGATGGGGTGTGATTGGTCGAGAGTTCAAAACACAAGTTACGTAGGGTAATCAAAGGAACAGGAATGCCCTTTCATTTGGGCGATGCCCTTCGTTTGGGCAAAAAGTATTACTATATGATAGTAAAAAGGGAGGGTGGTACCGCCCCTCCAGTGGAGCCCCTGAGTGACCCAGGCTGAGAGTGCTCAGGCTGGGGTGCTATAGGAGCAAACGTTGAATGGAAAGAAATGTAAAGACCAAGCTTTAGGGAAGAAACAACGTAACTGTTCGATATTCCATGTGTTGGTGAGAACGTTGCCGTTGTCATCCTTTATCCGGTAGGTGCCTGGTCAGATCACCTCGGTCACCATGTAGGGTCGTTCCCATGGTGGAGAGAGCTTATGTTTGTCCTTGGTGGACTGGGTCCTCCTGAGTACGAGATTACCGACCTCGAGGATCCTCCCCCTGATTTTTCTTTCATGGTACCTGCTGAGAGTTTGCTGGTAGCGAGTGAGTGGATGATGGTCGTCTCACGAGCCTCCTCGAGTAGGTCGACCGTGTCCTACTAAGCCTCCATGGCTTGGTCTCGGTCGAAGGCCTTCACTCTTGGGGCGCCGTGATCGAGGTAGGAGGGCAACACTGCTTCAGCTCCATAGGCTAGGAAGAAAGGTGTGAACCCCATGGATCGGTTCGGGGTCGTTCTCAGGCTCTAGAGGATCGCTGGGACCTCTGCAACCCATCGCTCGGCATACTTATTGAGTTGGTTGAAGATGCAGGGCTTGAGTCCTTAGAGGACCATGCCATTGGCCCGCTCGACCTGACTGTTAGTACGTGGATGTCCGACCGAGGCCCAATCAATCCTGATGCCATATCCATCACAGAAGTCTAGGAACTTCTTCCTGGTGAAGTTTGTTCTGTGGTCGGTGATGATATAGTTAGGAACACCAAAACAATAGATGATGTCAAGGAAGAACTTGACCGCCTCTTTTGAGCGGATGTTGGTGATGGGCTTCGCCTCTATCCACTTGGTGAATTTGTCCACCGCTACGAGTAGGTGAGTGAAGCCGCCCGGGGCCTTTTTGAGGGTTCCGACCATGTTGAGGCCGTAGACTATGAATGACCAGGTGATGGGAATGGTCTAAAGCTCCTGTGCTGGTAGATGAGTTTGCCAAGCATAGAACTGGCATCCTTCACACCTGCGGACAACCTCCTCTGCATCTCGCAGCGTGGTGGGCCAGTAAAAACCTTGGCGAAAGGCTTTCCCGACCAGCGACCTCAGGGCCACGTGATGTCTGCAGATTTCGGTATGGACTTCGAGGAGAAGTTGTTTTCCTTGGTCGGTCGGGATGCACTTCATGAGTACTCCCGACGGGCTCCGCTTGTAAAGTTCATCACCAATGGTGACGAACGACTTGGCATGTCGAGTGATTCATCACGCTTTAGTCCTTTCTAGTGAGAGAACCTCCTCGAGGAGGTAGGCGAGCAGTGGTGCTCTCTAGTCGACCGAATCGAGCACCATTATGGCGATGTCGGCGGGCGATGTCGCCATGAAGGTGCCTAGGTCAGAGCCACCGAGCACTTGGTCAGGGTCGGGGCACGTCGGGAGGTCAGAGCCCCCGCATGCTAGATTAGTGTTGGAGTGCGTCTAGATTGGATCCTCCAAAACATGGGCAGACGGCTCATGGAGATCATTGATGAAGACCCCATCTAGAGACGGCACCCGCCTGGTAGCCAATTTTGTGAGAAAATCAGCGACATCGTTGTCCTTTCAAGGGACATGATGCAGTTTGATCCCTCGGAATTTGTCCTCGAGCTTGCACACCTCCTAGCAATATGCTGCCATGAGGGCTCTTGTAGGAGGACTCCTTCATGACTTGGTCGACGACCAACTCTAAGTCACCGTGGACGTATTGCCACATGGCGCCGAGCTCGATGGTGATGCGCAATCCATTGATGAGGGCCTTGTACTCTGCAGCGTTTGTTTGAGGCTAAAAAATGGAGATGGATCGCATAGTAGAGCCTGCTCCCATCTGGGAAGATCAGAACCACTCTAGCCCTCGAGCTGGGCGCCATGACCGACCCATCGAAGTACATCATCTAGTACTCATGGGTGACGTCAGGGGTCGAGAGCTGGACTTTCGTCCATTCGGCAATGAAGTCGGCGAGAGCCTAAGACTTAATAGCAGTGCGGGGGATATACCTGATGTCATGGCTCATGAGCTCGAGAGCCCACTTGGAGATCCATCCCATGACATCATGATTGCATATGATGTCTCCAAGTGGGTATGAAGTGACGACCATGACTTCATGGTCGGTGAAGTAGTGTAGGAGCTTCTAGGTCGCCATCAGCATGTTGTATAGAAGCTTCTATAGCTAGAGGTATCGAACCTTGGTGTCGGTGAGTACCTGTAACACCCTAGGTGTTAGCCTTGCATAAATTGACTTGCATTGCATAAGCATGAGCATCAAGCATTCATATTTATGCTTTTACATTTGAAACATATGAATGAAACATACGAAACATGTCTTGTTATTTCATGTTTTCTTTGTGTATGCTTATGATCATGAGTGAATAGGTGTAAGTAGTTGATGTGAGTCACTAAAACATATTAGCTACACTTATGATGACTAGTGGAACAATGTTCATGAAGATCATTTTGTCTAATCCAGTACTTAAGTGAGGCTATGTGTGTTGAACTGGATAGCCCTATGTGTGACCAATGCATGAAATGAGTGTGTGACCTTGCAATTAGCTTAAACATGTCTAGAGCACCATTATGAACAACTTTGATATTCATGGTTAAGGGTAAATAGGTCATTAGGTCAGAGTTCAAGTACAAGTCATCCTTTGAATGTAACATGTTTGACCAAGTTTGAACTGCATGCTATAGACTTTGCATGAAGGTGGTCACTAAAGCAAAGTTGTAGTATTTGATGTGGGGAACAACTTTTATGTTTGTGTCATAGACTAGTTTAGCTCCTAACATGCTTGAAATTGGCTTCCAAAAATCAGGTTTTCACTGTTTTGAGCACTTAGGAAAAATTTTACAAGTGTTTGACGCCGGTGGCACCTCCGCTAGGTCTTAGGTCTCGCCGGTGGCACCAATCGAGTCGCCTCATCGCGGAGAGCACGCCGGTGCTTTCGGTGTCGCCGGAGGAGCCACCGTCGGCGAGTTTCGCCGTTGCCGCGCCGTCGAGTGAGCCGTCCCCTGTTTTTCTTGTCGTCGACGCGTGGTCCCAGCTGACGTGTAGGTCCCGCTTGCCAGTGACCGTTGAGCAATAGGATAGTGCAAATATTCCAGGTTTCTATGCTGTTTTGTAATAATTATATCTCCACTTTTGTAGCTTCAAAAATTGTGAAATAAATTTGGTAGTGTTCCTTAGGAAGTCTAGCATTTAGGAAAAATATAGTCTTGATAACTACAGTAGAAATTTTGGAAGATTTAAATGGAAACTTGAAAGGTGTTTTTGAATGCATGCAAACTTATTTATTTTATATCTAGAGTTTTTGTGGTCCAAAAATTATGAAATTTTGTGGGTAAGCTATTCTTGCTTAGTAGAAGCTCTGGTAAAAATTTAAGAGTCATTGCATGTGTGGTTTTTGAGTTATAGATTTTCCTTTTATCATTGATTGATACTTGTGTAAATTTTTGTAAATTATCTAGGAATCCTATGACCATGAAATTTTGTGGAGAGTATCCCAGTACCTTAAGGATGTTGGGAAAAATATGAAATCTGTTGCTTGACACTTTTAACTAAGGTTTTCTATTGATGCCTTTTTAAGCACTTATGCCTTATCATTTTTGTGTAGGCTATTTTACTTATCCAAATGCAATAAAATTTTTATGGTAGTCTACTTAGAGTAGTACTATGCTACTGTAATTTTCTCAGATTTTTATGACCACCAGAAATATATGTTGCTGTGTAGCCCTAGTTTAAAATGAAATCAAATGATCTTCTTTAATGCGAGTTTAGTTAATAATGTTCGCTTTGGTGTATCTTTGAAGCATCTTAGTTTGCTGTGGTGATTTGGCATGTTAGTACAGTGGTTGTCATAGTAGATAGTAGTACATGTTCTTGGATGATGTTGACTACCTTGTAGAAGAGCTTTGCTACTACTATGTCCAATGAAGTTAAACATGGTCATCTACATTTCATGCATCATGATCATTACATGTCATCTCTCCGATGCACCTATGCATTAGCACTTATACATCTGCATCATACATGATCGCAGGAGGAGTTGCTAGTAGCAGTTTAGGAAGAGCAGACCGGGACAGATCCACAAGAAGTCTAGGCACAAGAGGTGCCAGAGGAAGAGGAGCAAGGAGAGGACTTGCCCGAGAGTGCATGGATCATCATCCTAGTTTGTTCGAACGAGGCAAGCCCCGGAGCATTATAAGTCTCCTACTTTACAAAAGCAATTCTTTCTATCTATATGAGTTATATATTATTGCATTAAGTTGTAGGAGTTGATTGAAACCGTTGATGCATTTATTACTATCCTTGCCTACCTTATTACCTTTTACCCTGTTAGGTCAGGATCTAATAACTGCTTAGCCTTGCTTAGACCGGTAGCGATCGGTGATTTCTGGTCACCTACTTTTATAGGTGGTTACTGGAAGAAATTAGCTATAGAAAGAATGATATCCTGTAAGTAACCATGTGTGATGAATAATTGGAGATCGGACGGAAAAAGTTGGAGACAGCCAGACAAGGTTCTGGGGTGCAGTTAGTTTTCTGTCTGCGTCGATTAAGGACCGATCGTTGCTCGTCCCTCTTGTCATGTTGAACGCATGCCTCACATTTAGCTGGCCGAATAAAGTACCTTTCGACCGTGAAGCTAGTGACACATTTTCGAGCCGGGATAAACTCGGATGCACAGACCGGTGCTGAAGAGGGTATAACAGGGACGCGAAGAGTGAGCCCAAGGTGCGTCTTGGCAGTCGGGTGGTCCCTAGGTAGTGCGGTCCATGATTGTTATCCCGCAGCTACTTGGAAAGTGTCCTTGGTGATCTAAGTGACCCTGACGGGGGAAGCATGGTTTGTGTGAGGAATAAATCACCAGCTGGTTAGGAATCGATTCGAATCGCCATCGCTCCGGGATAGTGAGCACTTGACTCAAGCTACAACATCGTAGTAATTATTATGGAACAATGATGGTTATCTGGATGGTATGGACATGCTAAAGCTAAATTGGTAACTGGATGTTATTGGTTAATCAAGTGATTGCTATAGTACATGTGCTTACCTAGATGAATAGGTTATAATAAAGATGATGCAAAATATTTAAAATGATGTCTTCATGATAGTTTATGCTTCTCGCAAACAAGTCAGCTAGCCCACTAAAGAAAGCGTTGCATAATCCTTGATGTCGCTTTATTTTAGTTTAAGACGGGTAAGTCTAGCTGAGTACCTTCTCGTACTCAGGGCGTTGTTCCCATTGTTGTTGCAGATGGTCAAATGTACTACGACTATTGCATTAACTGCCTGTATCCGGCGATGGGTGACAACTAGGACCAAGGGCAAATGGTCACTCCGTATCTCTCATCTGATGCTTTTGTTGGAGATGATTACCTACTGGCATTGTATCTGAACTAAAAGTGTGTGTGGCTTTAAAACTATTTGCTTCCGCTACTTTAGTTTGAACTTGGATTGTAATAACTTTATGTTTTAAACTCTGATGTACCGATCTATGATTGCAAACTTTATGTAACGTGTGACGGTACTTGCTAAACTTGTACAATCTTGGTTTGTATGTCGATTGGTTTGAAATCCTTCGTGGTTTCACGGACTACCGGGTTATACGGGCTTAAGTTTGCTAAATTATCTGCTTCGGCGGAAAATTTTCTTACTTAATCTCGTATAATTGGTCGGTTCTATTACAGCTGGCATCAGAGCAATGTTTTGCAGGTTACTGTTCATGCGTGTATTTAAAACAAACGGGTTTTGTGTTACAAAACTAATTATGAACTTATAGTATATAGGTGTTTCAACCTCTAATTTAAAACTTAAGAGTGTGCCAGTGGTCATGTCCTGTATGTCCAGTTAAGGACTCTAGGTGGCTTATTTAAGTACTAACTTGGGGGTCTTTGCATCATATTTTATTTCGTCGCTCATACGGCATGCTATTGTATGAGTTCCATTCACTTGAGTGGTAATGTATGGATCCGTTGCCTCTACGCCTCGGTAAGTGAGAGTTGTGAGAGCAGGATCGGATACACTGCCGATCTAGGGAAGTGCTTATATGATGCTAGATTATTTACTTGCCATATGCATGTTTGTATGAAGGTATCCAATGTGTGGAGAATTCTGTCCTGTGGTGACGATGCCGTTGATAGGACAATGGTTCGGGTAGTTGCTACCGTTGTACGCGTATCTAGGAATACGTGTAGAACGAGTAGATTACTTTACTGCTTTCATGCATAATTTTCATAATGTCAGGGTTTGGGCTGAAGTGGATCTTTTGGAGGTACATGACAGCACTATCGTGTAGTACGTATTAGCTACGTTTATGAGAGACCGTTGTATGCCACCGTCTATGCCGCTAGCAATTGTTATTTTTCCTAAGTTTGTGAGAACGTACGGAACGTGCATGCATCATGTTGTTACATATCATTCATGGCATTGTTCCTCCCCTTATAAGTTGATTATCTCATTTTGATAAAAATGACAACTTAACCTTGTTCTCACGTGGGTACTGAAACAACAATTTGCTACAGATGGCCCGCACGAAGCAGACTGCCCGTAAGTCCACCGGAGGAAGAGCACCTCGACGTCCGTTGTCCCTGAGGGAGCACCGCACCGCGGACACCTTCTTGAGCGAGTTTGGCATGCCGACCTTGCTTTGGAAAGTGCTCCATGATGTGGGGTACCCAGAGGGTCAAGAGCTGGTGTACTCTTGGAATGAGAGCCAGTTAGCAGAGGATGGACTTGCAGTGGTAGAGATCACTGTTCCTGCTCTTGGTGATGCTCCAGAGTGGGATGGTTGGCACTTGGAGTTTGAGGGTTGCACTCCTGGTGAGGGTGCAGAGGGAGCAGCTTTCTGCATCATCAGGGACATCATGAGCAGATTTCCCAGTGAGCTTGCAGCAGCTCTAGCTGGCACCTTTTCCTTGGGATGATCCTCGTGATGCTATTTGGGTTCAGCCTCAGGGAAGTGCTTTGGTCAGAGGTCCAGCTGAGGGATAGGCTAGCGACAACCATGTGATGAGTGCTATGTTTGCCGCTATCAGAGCGTATCAGGGTCTTAAGTGTACCTACTAGACTTTGACTGGCTTGCGTGGTGAGGATAAGCTCAAGGTAAGAAAGAAGAAGGAGAAGCAGTCACATGCTATAGCTAGTTTGTAGGAGTAGTTGGCTAATATGAGCTTATAGCGGGACCAGGCGGTAGAGAGGGGTAATAGAGCTATGCAGCAGGTGCATACATTGACTCAGGCCAACAACAATGCAGACCGCATGATTGGACAGTTGGTTCAGGAAAGGAATGAAGCCTGGAACGAAAGGGACCTTCTGCTGCAGAGGGTCGATGAGCTAGAGGAGTACAACATCAACCTGCATGAGGAGTTTCATGCGCTCTACAATGGGATTGGCCCATATGCTCCTCCAGACATCGCTGGCATGGACATCAATGACGAGGACGAGCCTATAGTTTCACCTGGGGGCGATGGTGATGTCTCCGACCCCGACGACGGCCTCGAGGAGTAGGCTAGTTGCCTTGCGCTAGTGTTTAGGTCCTGTCGCGATGACCTTTCTTTTGTCGGCATGTAACCTAATGGAGCTTGTTTCGAACTTATGAGACTTGGCATGTGATTGGAACTTGGCTAGTAATGCGATATCTAAACGCATAAAAGTCCAGTGTATGTATGCTGGCAATTTGGTTGTAATGGACGCGATGTGTGCGCTTAAGTAATCTAATTAGTGATGTTGTGTTAGTTGGAATGACTTATTGTGCCCCTATTTTATTGTATGAATTTATTCTCTCCAGTAAATTCAGTACGTCATAATTTTTCATTCACTTGCAATCTCTACAACATCGCCTAATAATTACTGTTGCTGAAATATGCAGATGCCGAACACTCGCCATACCGTGTATGATGCTACTGAGGCAGGTGGCAGTGCAGCTGGGAATGAGAACCGTGAACCGCCACCACCTCCTCCTCCACCATACACCGTGGAACAGTTCTTCGCATAGTTCCTTGGAAGTCAACGCAACATGGAGGACATGCAACAGAACATGGAAGCTGCATTGCGCCATATTGCTAACAACACCCGCCGTGGGTTAAACCCAGGTGGACATGAAGCGAATCAGCATAGCAGTTTCAAGGACTTTATGGACACCAGACCACCAATTTTCAAAGAAGCTGCAGAGCCACTGGATGCAGAAGAGTGGATAAACACCATGGAAGATAAGTTTCGTGTTCTCAGGATGACAGAAGTATTGAAAACTAAGTATGCAGCTCATCAGCTGCAAGGCCCTGTAGGAATGTGGTGGAAGCACCACCGCACCACTTTTCCACCTAATGCCCACATTACTTGGAGGGAATTCACTGAGGCTTTTCGTGGAGTTTACATTCCACCTGGTCTGACAGAAATGAAGTTTGGAGAATTTCTCACACTGACCCAAGGCACCAAGACTGTGACCCAATATCTACATGCATTCAATAATCTAAGTCGCTATGCCTCTGACATGGTGAATACCGATGCCAAAAAGATCGCTAGTTTCAAAAGAGGTCTGAATCCCAAGATGATGAAGCACGTGGGTACCAACACAATAATTGGTTTCAATGACTTTGTTAGTGACTACTTAAAGCATGAAAAAACAACAATGTATATGCTACATCCAAGACTCGCAAAAGGGCTTTTGAGTCAGGTCCGTCCCAACCAAGGGCCCCGATGGCAAACCGTTCTGCGTATCGTTCGCCTACCCCTGGTGCAAGGTTCAGGCCACCCCAACGAAGGAATCAGAATGCCCAGCAACCTCAGAGGAATTAGAAGCCATTTAAGATGGCGGTGTGTTGATGCAAAAGTGGATCTGCAAACACAAAGGGCTAATACCCGAATCGATATCCAAAGCGTGCCAGTCGATTTGACCTGTTAATCGACAAGGATGAAGATACGAGCACTTTGGTCCTGACAACAGCGATACGCCCGGAAGTCACGGCCAAGAGGTACTCACGCGGAACTCGAGAATCGCCGAAGGTCACACTGAAGCAATGCAACTCGCCGAATCAATGAGAACTCGTAAAAAGGAAAAATATGCAAATTGACGAAGTCGCCGAAAAGTAAGTAGATGCAAATAGGAGTAAAAATTGGTTTTGATATTGATTGATATATATTACATTGCCCCTCAATCTATATTTATACCCTGATCTAAAGAGACATAACCAAATACGACTAGGACACCAAGTCCATATCTAAGGAAACACGTGACTCTTACATGAATCATACTCTAACAAATATAGAAAAGGAAATCAACTCCTATCTATTTCCCTGTCCGCCTCAATTACGATGGAATTCTCACCGACCTCCTTTCCATCGGCATACTTCCTGTTTCATCGGCAGTAGTTTTCAAGCCTTCCTTCATCGGCATCGACAATAACATCTCCAACCTTATCGGCAACGCCCGAGTCTAAATCAACCTTTCCATCGATCACCACCATTCATCGGCAACCATCTTTACAAGCTGATTTTCATCGGCTGTCAGCGTATACAGTAACTTTCCTCCTGTCGATTAGCCCACTCTGATCATTTTGACACGTGCAAAAAATGGTGTCAACACATGCCCCCCAATTTTGGAGTATAAAACCATTAATGCTCCGAAATTTACTCCAGATAACGTTTGCCTTCGCCCAATTACCGTAACTCATCCTCCAAGCCAAAACTTGATCTGTTATCAAATCTAATCAAATCTAGTCCTGATTCACGCACCTCAGTAAATATCGCACAATTTCCAACCACTCTTGCCCTGATTATGGTTAAGATACCGAAACAATAATCCATCGGCAAGATCCTAACATAATAATGCCGCCATTTTCAGAATTAAAATATCCTGTACCAAGATCTCTTCCAAGTCATGATTACTTGCCATCAAATCATCTGTACAATCCCTTGATTATCGTGCGAACAGTTACCATATCCATCTGAACCACCTCGACCCACATGCGCACGGCATAGAGATAAGTCCAGAATACCCCTACTCCAAGCGGCTTATAAATAGATTTCTCCGGAACGCTCGTCTTCTACCCTCAGACTCCAATCTTTGGCATTCTCTCTTTCCGGCGGTGACTCCGATGAACAACTGCGCGACCTCAACCAACAAGAACTTTTCTCCAACGTCAACCTCGAGTCTCCAGCTCGTGCCCCCATCTACCTCAAGATAATGGCAATCAACTTCGACGTCCCTACGGTTCGTTCCACTTCCATTACTTTTTACCTCGATTCCTCTGGTCTTTGCGAGTTCATACAGTTGGTAATTTTTTCTCTTTTTCTTTGTTCTTTGGATCCTCTAAACTTAGGAACTTCGCAACAAATTAGTTATTCCAACCGATCAGCCGCATTTCCAATGCCTAGGACCAATGGGCAACCCAGATCCAACTGATCTGATTAATGCAGAGGTTAACAGAATCCCTTTTAGAGCCCAAAATTTCTCTCTGAATTTATGGAAAGATACATTCCGATCTTGGCCCAAAACCACCAAAGGGTGGAAAGATTGGTACTTGAGGGTCAACAGGTCGATGCAAGTACACTGGGCAGAACGGAAGCTAGACCAATGCATTAGGCTATCCATTGCCGATATGCAAAAGAACGAGTCAATGATGATTGTAGCTGCTTACTTCTGGTCAGACACAACAAACACTTTTATGTTTGGACATGGCCCAGCTACTCCCACACTTGCCGATGTCTACATGCTCACTGGCTTGGACATTTCAACTGTCGATGAAGGCTCCATCTATGGCAGAAAATCTGAATATAGGGTGAATACCCGCAACATCGGCGGTTGGACGGGATATATTCAAGAATGCCAGAGGATCGGGACAGTTAACCAGACGGAACATGCCACATTCTTGAATATGTGGTTAGAAAAATTTATCTTCTGTGGTCGATCAGTAGGACCAACCAACGCTTTCCTCTCCGCGGCTGAACTCTTGGCCAATGGTGTAAGGTTCCCTCTTGGCCGATACCTTCTGAGCTCCACTTATTATCTTCTTCATCAAGTGTCTCAGAAACTTTTGCTTAGCAAACCCATCGGCAACTTAGGAGGCCCGTGGTGGTTTATCAACATGTGGCTGAATGCCCATATGCACAAACGTTTGCAATGGGACTTCTTTGCCCAACAATTCCCACGAGAAATTGCTGAAGACCACGTGCTTGGGGATGAGGAATCAGCAACATGCTCACCCCTCAATTTTGGTGAAGCCATAATTATCCTCCCTGGAACAGAGGCCAATGAAGACCAGATCGGCAGATTCTTCCAAAGCTTCTACAATGGTCTTTCTCGTGATCATAGGGCCTGGGTACCTTATATTGACGAAGAAAACAGATTCCCCCTTCTTTTCAACTTTGCCGATGACACTCTAAATCAGGATAATGAACTCATGATGGCCATCATTACTCCCAGGGCAATCCCAGTAAACACATTCGGTAGCGGGAAAACACCAATATCACGTATGAATTTTACAATCCATCGGCAATATCCCATCAATTGGCTTTTGGGCAACTGCCAATCAAACTTTGTTTTGCCAATGTGATCAAACCCAGAGAAACAATCACTTGCGGAACAGATTGGAGCAGGGTAGTGCAACTCTCCCCCGATGCCGATACTACAGATGTCGATATATCCATCTGGACGCCAGCATCTTTCATCACCGAATCATATAAGCAATGGTGGCGAGAGTGGAGGGAACAACTATTTGCAACATCTGCTCACACATATCGGCACATGATCGACCCTGAATACGCCATTCCCGATGACGCAGTAAGTTTCTTTTAACTCCCTTCTGCTTTTTCCTTTCATATATCGGTAACTAACTTTCTTATGACAGGTTAACAACCCAGCACCATCTATGAGCAAAAGTGGGAAACCCTTCGATCTTTGGCCTGTTTCCCCGATATCACCGATCGGCTACAACGCCCCCACCTTAGCTGCTTTGACTCACCAAAAGACCCGTGCCAAGACCATCACCTCCAAGTCCAAATTGGCTACAGCTAGGGCCACTCCATTGGCTGCTGCTACAACCCTGATCAAGGCATTCAAGGTAATAACCCTGTTTATTTCTACTCATGCCGATCACAAACTGTATTAACATTAATCATCAGGGTGTAAGAGCCGCTGCTGGATCGTCATTGGCAATTCCTCCGACATCAAGCACCACTACCTCTGACAAACCTTCAGAGGTATTCCTTTGATTTTACATTTTATCTGTTAAATATCATACCTTACACTTGTTTTGCAGCAACAAATGGGTACATCGGCAAGCGTACCAGATGTTCAAGCTCCACAACCAACAAGTGCCGATGTCCCCCAGCCAACCGTTGCTGAGGCCCAAGCAAAGCGCAAAGCCTTAACAGATGCCGAGGCACAGCCAAAACGACAGAAGTCCATGCCGATCCCCACATCTGCCCCAACGTCTGCAAGCCGGCCAGAATCAGTCGATGCAACTGAGCAAGCAGTTAATCCTCCTGTACAGGACATACCATCGATCATCATACCCCAAGGGCCAACCACCGATGAGGCCACAGAGGATATCCCATCGGCAAGCTCAGCTGATCCTCCACACGGCATACTCCAGGCTGCTTCCTCCAGCCAAGTACAGGAAATTGCCTTGAAACTGGTAAGCCGATTGACCTAGTCGATTTATAATATTCATACTTATCCTTAACTGACCTCTTTTTCTTTTTCTCAGGAACAAGACTCCCCAAACAGCCTATTTTCCTTTGCCATTGACGTTTCTGATGATGATGGAGAGGAAACAAGTTCTTCCCTTGCACTGGGAACAATATCGGCAGAAATTAAGTCCAAGTTGGTAGCTCTCCTGGACTTGTTACAGCAGGATACCGCCCAACTGGTAGATGACTTGGACCCCGCAAAGGTAATTTTCAAAACAATCCATGGCCAGGTCCCTGCCGATGTTGAAGAAGCACTCTTCCCAGCAGCCCATTTAGAAAGCCACCAATTGCAATATCAACGGGCTGCTCAACGCATTGCCGATAGAGCAGCTCAGGCTCAACTCAAAGAAGAGATGCTACAACTGAAACAGATTGCCGATGATAAGCACAAGGGCATAAGCAACTTGCAGACTTCGGGCGCTGAACTTAAGCAGAAAATCTTAGATTTATCGGCAAAGAGGATGGCTCTATTGGCTGAATTGAAAGAAGTCGAGGCAGCC
Organism: Miscanthus floridulus; assembly: GCF_019320115.1. Classification (NCBI taxonomy): domain Eukaryota; kingdom Viridiplantae; phylum Streptophyta; class Magnoliopsida; order Poales; family Poaceae; genus Miscanthus; species Miscanthus floridulus. Next base: position 5,813,540 of record NC_089587.1, read on the forward strand.
TTAACTCATGCCCAACAAGAAGAAAGCCAGCTACCCGATGCCATCAAGGCCCTTCAGCAAGAAAGAGACATCCAGGCTCACAAAGCCTTGGCCATGAAGAAAAAACTCAAGCCTGTGGAGGGTGCTGCCGATGAAGACATCAAAGAAATGAAGGAAGCCGACCAGATTCGCCTGCGTGCGATATTGGCTATCCAATCCTTGTTAAACTTGTAAATCTTGTCTATTGCATCGGCACTTTATGAGACATTGACATCCTTGTATAATTTTAGCCGATAGGACTGTTATCGGCACTTATACTTTTATGCATCCATCCAGATACAAGGGTAATATTTCTTTAAATATTTTCCATTTAATGCTCTGGGAAACACAACCCCTTCGAGGGTTTCTAGAATATATGCCTTACCAGGAACAGACTGATTTATCCGATATGGACCTTCCCAATTAGGAGACCACTTTCTAAACTTTGAACTTTTAGTCCCAATCGGTAAAATCAATTTCCAGACCAGATCTCCATCGGCAAACTCCTTTACCTTCACCTTCTTGTCATACCATCTGGCTACTCTTTTCTTATTTTCTTCGATGCTAACTAAAGCCCTTAACCGATGACCCGCCACATCTTCCAACTCATCCTTCATAAGAGTATCATAATCATCGGCTGTCAGCTGATTTTGAGAACGTATTCGCCTAGAGCCAGTTTTAATTTCCCAAGGCAATACTGCGTCGTGTCCATATACTAACTGATAAGGCGTTACTTTGGTTGTACCATGACATGACATCCGATATGACCACAAGGCTTCATTTAATACTGTATGCCACCTCTTAGGATTTTCTTTAATTTTGCGCTTAATGAGTTTGATGATCCCTTTGTTAGAAGCCTCAGCCTGACCATTAGCTTGAGCATAATATGGAGAAGAATTTAAAACTTTAATTCCCATACCTACAGCAAACTCATCAAATTCTCCCGATGTAAACATAGTACCCTAATCGGTAGTGATAGTTTGAGGAATACCAAATCGGTAAACAATATGCTCTTTCACAAAATCGATCATATTAGCCGATGTCACCTTTTTTAAAGGAATTGCCTCAACCCATTTTGTGAAATAATCGGTAGCAACCAGAATAAATTTATGTCCTTTGCTCGATGGTGGATAAATCTGACCGATGAGATCGATAGCCCATCCCCGGAACGGCCAAGGTTTAATTATAGGGTTCATAGCCGATGCAGGCGCTCTTTGAATATTACCAAACTTTTGACACCTCTGACATCCTTTAAAATATTTAAAACAATCTTCAAGAATAGTCAGCCAATAGTATCCATTCCTTCTGATCATCCACTTCATCTTGAAAGCCGATTGATGCGCTCCACACACTCCTTCATGAATTTCACCCATCAAACTTTTCGATTCATCACTGCTAACACATCTGAGTAAAACTCCATCTATAGTTCGATAATATAATTCATCATCGAGGAGCACATACTTGGTAGCTTGGAACCTTATACGTCTTTCAACCTTTTTATATGGATCCTTTAAATAATCGACAATCTCCTTTCTCCAGTCATCGGTATCGACTGCCGATGTTAGCACTTCCTGAATAGGCTGATACCCTGAAGCATGCTGAGCTAGTTGATTAGCCTCCTCATTATGCAGTCGAGAAATATGTTCAAGATGAAAATCTCTAAACCCTTTCAACAATTGCAAATATCTTTCATAATACGAAATTAAAACTTCACTTCGGCATTCATAAATCCCAGCCAATTGATTTATAACTAGCATAGAATCACCAAAGATTTCAACAGCATCGGCATGCATCTCCTTCAACAATTCTAACCCTTTTATCAAGGCTTGGTATTCAGCCTGATTGTTTGTCGATGTAGCAACAATCGGCAATGAAAACTCATACTTCCTTCCTTGAGGTGAAATCAACACAATGCCGATACCTGCTCCTTCACCACATGTGGACCCATCGAAGAAAAGTGTCCAAGGAGCAACCTCCAGAGAGTCCACTGTATTACAATGCTGAGTGACAAAATCAGCCATAACTTGCCCCTTAACTGCCTTAGTCGATTCGTAACGTAGTTCAAATTCTGATAATGCTAAAATCCACTTGCCGATTCTACCACTTAATATCGGCATCGATAGCATATACTTGACTACGTCGTCTTTGCATATGACCGTACATTCGGCAGATAACAAATAATATCTTAATTTGACACAAGAAAAGTATAAACACAGACATAATTTTTCGATGGCCGAATATCTTGTCTCAGCATCCACTAATCTTCTGCTCAAATAATAAATAACACGTTCTTTCCCTTCAAATTCTTGAATAAGAGCTGAACCGATAACGGTATCATCAGTTGACAAATACAACCTGAAAGGTTTCCAGTGTTGAGGTGGAACTAGCACTGGAGGATTTGTTAAATATTTCTTAATTTCATCTAGGGCTAACTGCTGCTCAGCTCCCCATACAAATTCCTGATCGGCTTTCAATTTAAGTAATGGACTGAAAGCCTTGATCTTACCTGACAGATTAGATATGAATCTTCTAATGAAATTAATCTTACCGATCAAAGATTGCAATTCAGTTTTATTGGCAGGAGCAACCACCTTGTTAATTGCATCAATAGACTTCCTACTGATTTCGATGCCCCGCTGATGCACCATAAAACCCAAGAATTGACCTGCCGATACACCAAATGCACATTTATTAGGATTCATCTTCAATCCATGCTTCCTTGTGCACTCTAGTATCTTTCGTAGATCGGCTAGATGTTTTGTGATATCTCCAGACTTAATCACTACATCATCAATGTAGATCTCCACTAATGTGCCGATGTATTCATGAAAAATAAAGTTCATAGCTCTTTGATAAGTAGCGCCAGCATTTTTCAAACCAAACGTCATGACTATCCACTCAAACAACCCTACATGACCTAGACATCTGAAAGCAGTCTTGGGAATATCTTCTTCAGCTATGAATATTTGATTGTAACCTGCATTACCATCCATGAAGCTGATAATTTGATGTCCGGCTGCAGCATCAATCAACAAATCAGCAATCGGCATTGGATAGCCATCCATCGGTGTGGCTTTGTTGAGATTCCTGAAATCAATACAAACACGAAGTTTTTCATTTTTCTTATAAACAGGAACCACATTAGAGATCCACTCTGCATATTGACACTGCTGAATAAACTTTGCCTCAATTAATTTAGTTATTTTGGCCTTAATGTCAGGAAGTATATTAGGGTTGCATCGGCGCGCTGGCTGCTGATGTGGCCGAAATCCAGATTTGATAGGTAACCGATGTTCAACTATCGATCGGTCTAATCCAGGCATCTCAGTATAATCCCAAGCAAAACAATCTTTATACTCTTTTAACAAATTAGTTATTTGCTGCTTACACTTGGAATCTAACTTAGCACTAATAAAAGTAGGTCTTGGCCTATCGCCATCACCAATATCTACTTTTACTAAATCATCTGCCGATGTGAACCCTTGACCTAATTTTCCATCATCGGCAAACCTATCCATTAAAACTCTTCTTCAGAACCGACTGCTTGGATCGGTGGAATTTCATAATCAGCAACTCTAAGGAACTCTTTTTCCCAAACTTCTCCTGATATGCATTTAGTTCGCTCATAAGTATCTGATTCTGCCGATGCGATGATATAAGAAGAATCACCAGGGACAAACTCAATCTTATCCCCAATCCACTGTACGAGGCATTGATGCATTGTAGAAGGAACACAACAATTAGCATGAATCCAATCCCTCCCTAGAAGCAGATTATATGCACCCTTGCCATTAATAACAAAGAACGTCGTCGGCAAGGTTTTGCTGCCGATGGTCAATTCAACGCATACTGCCCCTTTAGCCGGTGACACATTGCCTTCAAAATCCTTCAGCATCATATCGGTTTTGGTCAAGTCTTGATCTCCCTTACCAAGTTTCCGATACATCACATAAGGCATAATATTAATCGCAGCCCCTCCGTCGATAAGTATCTTAGATACAGGCTGCCCATCAACTCTGCCTTTCACAAACAAAGCCTTAAGATGATGTCTCTCGTCATCGGTAGGTTTCTTAAAAACAACCATCATTGGATCTAGTGTCAACTGAGCTACTTGATCAGAGAGAACAACTTCTTCCTCATTATCAGATAGTGCCAAAAACTCCATCGGCAACATGAATACCATATTAACATCTACCGATGGACCCTTATTTTTGTGTTTTACCTGCCACTGCTGATGACCAGACCTCTCATTGGAGGAATTTTCCTCTCGGTATAAATCCTCCTGATGCTCACGTTGCATCCTCCTTTTCTGTGTCTTTGTCAGACCCTCCGGGCACCATCGAGGAAACTTGGTTTTCCAAACCGGCTGATAACAGGTCCCAGTTGATTCTACACGGCGTATATTAGGGTCCCTGTAGAATATTTCTTCATCGGGAACTCTTGCGTTTGCCATCTCCTCAAGCTCCTCTTGATTCCTTGGAAAATATCCAGCGCGTTTACCAAACCTCTCATGTACACTAAGTCTGCCCCCTAGCCGATCATGCACTGATGCTCTGCCTCTGATCGGCTCATTGATAAATAAACCCTGATTGCTAGGTTGAAACCTCCTTTCTGACCGATTGACCCCATAATAACCATTGCACTCAGGGCAATTTTCAACAGTTGGCAATTTAATACCTTCTTCCCAGCAATGGATGAAAAACGGGCACCTCCAATGACCTTTATGCCGATACCATTCTTCCCGACGTCTCTCTTCTTACTGTTGTCGATATCGGTCCTTACGCTGACGCCAACCCTCCTGCTGCCTTCGATGGGTAATCACAATGCCAGGTCGAGGAGGGTTTTTGGAACTACTGCTTTCTCCCAGCAAACCCTTACTTTTTGCATCATCGGTAGTTATCCGATGTTGGGGATCCACTGATGCGTTTTTCTCAGCAGCCTCTGACGTCAATACCTTGGTCTTCCCTTTGGCCTCCAACATATTTGCTGGAAAAGGTGTTGATCAATTTTCATCGGCTTCTAGGCCTTGGAAGTACCAAACTTAATTCTCCCAGATTCAATAGCCGATTGTAACTGTTGCCTAAACACCTTGCACTCATTTGTACTGTGTGAAGTTGCATTGTGCCATTTGCAGTACAAGATCTTCTTCAACTCTTCTACCGATGGGACCACATGATTAGGTGACAGCTTAATTTGGCCCTCTTGAAGCAGAAGATCAAATATCTTGTCGGCCTTGGTGATATCAAAGGTAAACTTTTCTGGCTCTTTCTGACCAAAGGGACAAGATATCAGCTTTTTATTCTTAACCCACTCAGCTAAGCCGATAACTGGTTCTTCATCAGAATCAGAATCTCCTACTTCTTCAACAAATGATACTTTTTTACTCCAATTCTTTTTAGGTTCAAAAACCCTAGTATCTTGATCAGAGATCCTTTGCACAAGATGACTAAGGCTTTCAAACTCCTGAGAAGCATATCTGTCTTTAAGATGTGGCAATAACCCTTGGAAAGCCAGATTGGCAAGCTGCCGGTCATCCAGCACTAGGCTGTAGTACTTATTTTTTACATCTCGTAGCCTTTGCACAAAGCTTTCTACCGATTCATCATTACGCTGTCTCAATTTTACTAAACCGGTAAGCTTCTTTTCATGGATTCCAGCAAAGAAATACTTATGAAATTGTTTTTCTAGATCAGCCCAAGTAATAATAGAATTTGATGGTAATGAAATGAACCATGTAAATGCCAATCCAGACAAAGATGATGAAAATAATCGAACTCTTAATTCATCTCTGCTAGCTGCCTCTCCACATTGAATAATGAAGCGATTGACGTGTTCCATTGTTGATGTATCATTTTGCCCAGAGAATTTAGTGAAATCTGGTACCTTGTACCGATTTGGGAGAGGAATTAAATCATATGCAGGAGGGTATGGAGTCCGATAAGAATAAGTATTGACCTTGGGCTTTATCCCAAACCGATCCTTCATAATTTCTGCTATCTTATCGGCCCAAAAAGCATCAGCCTCCTGCTGACGAACTGGCTGAATTTCTACAGGAGGTACCTGCTGATATCCCTCCACATATCTTTGTGGCCCACAATCTCCAGCAATCGGCATATTTGCCGTTACTTGTGGTCCATTAACCTGCTAGAAAGGATTCATCGGCTGAGCTGCCGATGCATGATTCTAGAAACCAGCTTGCATATGACCTTGTTGAATCCCTGCAACCTGCTGATTTTGCTGAACTGTATGTTGAACAGGTAACTGTCCTGACCAACCATTATTAGAACTCATCGGTACAAAACTTACCAATGGCTGGTAATTTGCTGACATTATTGGATAATTATAACCAGCTTGAGGCATGAACTGAACCCCAGTTTGACTCATAGCAGGGGCTTTCTACTGCATCGGCAGTAAGCTTGCCGATGGACTTGAATTGGGTGTTTGAACCAAAGGCATTTGGAAACCTCCTGGAGTTGGTTGCACAGTAGTTGCTGTGGCATATTGAGGCACTTGAGCCATCGGCGAAACAGCCGATGGTATAGGAGCTTTTCCTACTGCATCAAACACTTGAGGTAACCCAGGATTGAAAGCAGATGACTCCGGAGGCATACCATATCCCCACCAATTAGCAGGAATCTGGCTATTCTGAGACACAGGGCTTGACATAGCTGATGCTGATAGATCTGTATTAAGCTGAACTCGTCCTCCTGGTAGTACCGGATCTGATCGTATCGGTGTAGATTGAATATTAGGTAAGCCTGCCGATACTGGAGGAGAAGTAACTTCTGTACCCACAACGGCCGAGGGAGCTGATGGAGTATTGATAGATGCCGGCTCTGGTTGGTGATAGGCAGGCCCAACGTAATGCGGTGACGCTTGTCCTTCTTTGAGAGTTCGAACCACAACATTATGAACAGTATTGGACAGCACATTGGAATGATTAATCAAAGCATGATTTACTGCAGAATTAACCATCTCTTGAAGTTTACCAGGATTGGAGTCAAAGGTAACCTGCCGAGGCAACGGCAAATCTTGCTTCTGGATGACTTGTCCACTCTTGTTTAGGCTAAACGATCTCAGGCAAAGCTGCCTGTATTCTTCTATAGACTTTTCCATGGCCTGCCTCTGCTCTTCCTTAAGATCTTCTTCTGATACCGCGATAATGTTCCCTGAATCGATCTCGGGATTGAACATATTGATCGAATTGATTTGTCCCACCGGGCGTGCCAAAAGATGTGTTGATGCAAAAGTGGATCTGCAAACACAAAGGGCTAATACCCGAATCGATATCCAAAGCGTGCCAGTCGATTTGACCTGTTAATCGACAAGGATGAAGATACGAGCACTTTGGTCCTGACAACAGCGATACGCCCAGAAGTCATGGCCAAGAGGTACTCATGCGGAACTCGAGAATCGCCGAAGGTCGCACTGAAGCGATGCAACTCGCTGAATCAATGAGAACTCGTAAAAAGGAAAAATATGCAAATTGACGAAGTCGCCGAAAAGTAAGTAGATGCAAATAGGAGTAAAAATTGGTTTTGATATTGATTGATTTTTATTACATTGCCCCTCAATCTATATTTATACCCTGATCTAAAGAGACATAACCAAATACGACTAGGACACCAAGTCCATATCTAAGGAAACACGTGACTCTTACATGAATCATACTCTAACAAATATAGAAAAGGAAATCAACTCCTATCTATTTCCCTGTCCGCCTCAATTACGATGGAATTCTCACCGACCTCCTTTCCATCGGCATACTTCCTGTTTCATCGGTAGTAGTTTTCAAGCCTTCCTTCATCGGCATCGACAATAACATCTCCAACCTTATCGGCAACGCCCGAGTCTAAATCAACCTTTCCATCGATCACCACCATTCATCGGCAACCATCTTTACAAGCTGATTTTCATCGGCTGTCAGCATATACAGTAACTTTCCTCCTGCCGATTAGCCCACTCTGATCATTTTGACACGTGCAAAAAACGGTGTCAACACGGTGCCACAAGCCAAGACTGGACAAGGCAGTTCATCTGGAGCTGCTACTCAAGTAAGAGGCCCGTGTTTCAACTGCAATCAATCTGGGCACTTTGCGAAGTTTTGCCCATATCCCAAGAAGCAGCAGAATCAGTACCAAGCTCGTGTGCACCACACCACCATTGATGACATCCCGGAGGGAGAGCCCGTGATAGCCGGTATGTTTTCTATCAACAATCATCCTGCAGTCATTTTGTTTGATTCTGGATCATCTCATTCATTCATTCATAAGTCAAGCATTTACAAGAAAGTATGAGCAAAAGATAGTTGAATTGGAATGTGCTTATCGGATCAGTTCGGCTGGGGCTAATCTGTTAACTAATTAGATAATCTTGGGAGTAACCCTGAGTATAGCAGACAGACGGTATATGCTTAACTTGATAGTTATGCCAGGACTAGCTCTAGATGTAATTATAGGAATGAACTGGATGAATAAGATGAGAGTAGTAATTGACGTTGGAGGAAGAAGCATTGCTCTCAAGAAACCTATTGGAGAAGGTACATTTCAAGTAACCTTACCTTGGAGAATAGATCTGGCCAGTACAACTTGTGCAGTCCAAACTACTATTCTAGCCAAGATTCTAGTAGTGTGTGAGTTTTCGGACGTGTTTCTAGATGAGTTACTCGGTCTTCCACCAGACCGAGATGTTGAGTTTGCCATTGAGTTAATCCCGGGAACACCACCGATCTTAAGAAGGCCTTATCGGATGCCTCCAAATGAATTAGCCGAGTTGAAGAAACAACTCCAGGATCTGTTGACTAAGGGTTTAATTCGGCCAAGTTCATCAGAATGGGGATGTCCTGCATTGTTCGTGAAGAAGAAGAAGGATAACTCCTTACGGATGTGCGTGGACTACCGGCCACTGAATGCGGTGACAATTAAAAACAAGTATCCTCTACCTTGGATTGATATCTTGTTTGATCAATTGTCAAAAGCCAAGGTGTTCTCCAAGATAGATTTGAGATCAGGGTACCATCAGATCAAGATTAGACCACAAGATATACCCAAAACCGCGTTCTCCACCAGATATGGTTTTTACGAGTATCTTGTCATGTCCTTTGGTTTGACAAATGCTCCTGCATACTTTATGTATCTGATGAATTCAGTCTTTATGCCGGAGTTGGATAAGTTCGTGATTGTGTTCATTGATGACATTCTAGTATACTCTGAGAACGAACAGGATCATGAAGAGCACCTAAGAATTGTCTTAACTAGACTCAGAGATCACCAGCTATATGCTAAGTTTAGTAAATGTGAGTTCTGGCTGAAGACAGTTCCGTTTCTCGATCATGTGTTATCTGAGAATGGAATCTCAGTGGATCCTAGTAAGGTACAAGAGGTCATGGACTAGAAGGCACCAAATACAGTTCATGAGGTTCGGAGTTTTCTTGGATTAGCCGGTTACTATCGTCATTTTATACCGGACTTCTCGAAGATTGTCAAGCCAATGACAAGTTTGCTACAGAAGGATCATAAGTTCGTTTGGACAGAGGAGTGTGAGGCAGCTTTCTACACCTTGCGGAAATTGCTAACCACTGCTCCTGTTCTGGCACAACCCGATATAGAAAAGCCGTTTGATGTGTTTTGCGATGCATCAAAGAATAGTTTAGGATGTGTTCTGATGCAAGATGGAAGAGTTATTGCTTATGCCTCATGTTAGTTGAGGAAGCATGAGGTTAACTATCCTACGCACGATTTAGAGCTTGTGGCTGTTGTGCATGCTCTAAAGATTTGGAGACACTACTTGCTTGGGAATGTGTGCAACATCTTTACAGATCATAAGAGTCTCAAGTACATATTTACTCAGTCCGAGTTGAATATGCGATAGAGAAGATGGTTAGAGCTGATAAAGGATTATAATCTGAATGTGCACTATCATCCGGGAAAGGCAAATGTAGTAGCAGATGCCTTAAGTAGGAAGTCACATTCTCTTGTTGTGCAACCATTGTTTGAGGATGGGTTCAATTTGTTGCATCCTGCTGTATTGCATAATATCCAGGTTAGCTGTACCTTGGAAAGCAAGATCATTGAGGGTCAGAAAACAGATAAGGGAATATTTCATATCAAGGAGAAAATGAAGAAAGAACCGACTAAGCACTTTAGAGTGGATGAATAAGGAGTGTTATGGTTTAAGGACCGTCTGGTTGTACCTAAAGATCGAGAGCTCAAGAACAAATTGATGGATGAAGCTCATCACTCTAAGTTGTCTATCCATCCTGGAAGTGGAAAAATGTACCAAGAGTTGAGACCTCGTTATTGGTGGACGAAAATGAAGAAGGAGATTGCAGCTTATGTTGCTCGTTGCGACATGTGTTGTAGAGTGAAAGCTCTTCACATGAGACCCACAGGAATGTTGCAACCCTTGTCAATACCAGATTGGAAATGGGATGATATAAGTATGGCTTATGCAATGCAAGGCTAACATGCTTATGCAATGCAAGGCTAACATGCTTATGCAATGCAAGTCAATTTATGCAAGGCTAGCATAAACATGTTTTGTATGTGTTAGCCTTGCATAAATTGACTTGCATTGCATAAGCATGAGCATCAAGCATTCATATTTATGCTTTTACATTTGAAACATATGAATGAAACATACGAAACATGTCTTGTTATTTCATGTTTTCTTTGTGTATGCTTATGATCATGAGTGAATAGGCGTAAGTAGTTGATGTGAGTCACTAAAACATATTAGCTACACTTATGATGACTAGTGGAACAATGTTCATGAAGATCATTTTGTCTAATCCAGTACTTAAGTGAGGCTATGTGTGTTGAACTGGATAGCCCTATGTGTGACCAATGCATGAAATGAGTGTGTGACCTTACAATTAGCTTAAACATGTCTAGAGCACCATTATGAACAACTTTGATAATCATGGTTAAGGGTAAATAGGTCATTAGGTCAGAGTTCAAGTACAAGTCATCCTTTGAATGTAACATGTTTGACCAAGTTTGAACTATGTGCTATAGACTTTGCATGAAGGTGGTCACTAAAGCAAAGTTGTAGTATTTGATGTGGGAAACAACTTTTATGTTTGTGTCATAGACTAGTTTAGCTCCTAACATGCTTGAAATTGGCTTCCAAAAATCAGGTTTTCACTGTTTTGAGCACTTAGGAAAAATTTTACAAGTGTTTGACGCCGACAGTTTGACAAGCTGACCTTTGGGATGACATTACTCCTTAACCGTTGCGAATTAGGTCTTGATCATTTAAGATGAATTACAGATGGTACTTAGAGCTACAACTCTTGTGTAGATTGTATGAGCTAATACTTCACAGTTTAGGAGAACAAATGTCGTCAAATTGCGTCGTCAGGCTCTGATCGCGGGTTTGATGGCCGTCTTCGTCAGGCCGAGTGGCCGACCGGCGTCAGGGTTCAAACGCCACGTGGAGGCCACACGTCGCCGATGTCCTACCGAGCCAGGCCACGTCGGGCTGCCGCACGCCTCAACACGCCCCGCACTCGCCCGCTCCCTCCCGCGCTCTCATTCGGCTTTCTGTTTTCTCCTTCGTCGCCCGCAGCAAGCACAGCGCAGCGCCGCAGCCGCGCCGGCGCCATTGGCAGCGCAAAGCTCGCCCACGTCGTGCAATCGCCACCGTACCAGCGCCACCGTAGTCCCCTTCCGCGCGTCCACCTCACCGCTGAGTCGTTTGAGCTTTGGTAAGGATGCATTGTCCATTCCCGCCACTGCCGCCATGGGCGTGTCCTCGCCGGAGTTGAGGCCGCTGTGGTCGGGGTAGCTGGAAACTCCCTCGTCCTCCTCTCTTTGCCTAGGTAGCACCGTAGCGATCCCCTGTAGCTCATGCCGTGCTCGGTTGAGGCCGCCATGGCTTGCCATCGCCGGCATCTCGTGCCGGAGCTCGGCCGGGCCGCCATCACCGTCGATGTGCCACCTCCGCTAGGTCTTAGGTCTCGCCGGTGGCACCAATCGAGTCACCTCATCGCGGAGAGCACGCCGGTGCTTTCGGTGTCGCCGGAGGAGCCACCGTCGGCGAGTTTCGCCGTTGCCGCGCCATCGAGTGAGCTGTCCCCTGTTTTTCTTGTCGCTGACGCGTGGTCCCAGCTGACGTGTAGGTCCCACTTGCCAGTGACCGTTGAGCAATAGGATAGTGCAAATATTCCAGGTTTCTATGCTGTTTTGTAATAATTATATCTCCACTTTTGTAGCTTCAAAAATTGTGAAATAAATTTGGTAGTGTTCCTTAGGAAGTCTAGTATTTAGGAAAAATATAGTCTTGATACTTACAGTAGAAATTTTGGAAGATTTAAATGGAAACTTGAAAGGTGTTTTTGAATGCATGCAAACTTGTTTATTTTATATCTAGAGTTTCTGTGGTCCAAAAATTATGAAATTTTGTGGGTAAGCTATTCTTGCTTAGTAGAAGCTCTGGTAAAAATTTGAGAGTCATTGCATGTGTGGTTTTTGAGTTATAGATTTTCCTTTTATCATTGATTGATACTTGTGTAAATTTTTGTAAATTATCTAGGAATCCTATGACCATGAAATTTTGTGGAGAGTATCCCAGTACATTAAGGATGTTGGGAAAAATATGAAATCTGTTGCTTGACACTTTTAACTAAGGTTTTCTATTTATGCCTTTTTAAGCACTTATGCCTTATCATTTTTGTGTAGGCTATTTTACTTATCGAAATGCAATAAAAATTTTATGGTAGTCTACTTAGAGTAGTACTATGCTACTGTAATTTTCTCAGATTTTTATGACCACCAAAAATATATGTTGCTGTGTAGCCCTAGTTTAAAATGAAATCAAATGATCTTCTTTAATGCGAGTTTAGTTAATAATGTTCGCTTTGGTGTATCTTTGAAGCATCTTAGTTTGCTGTGGTGATTTGGCATGTTAGTACAGTGGTTGTCGTAGTAGATAGTAGTACATGTTCTTGGATGATGTTGACTACCTTGTAGAAGAGCTTTGCTACTACTATGTCCAATGAAGTTAAACATGGTCATCTACATTTCATGCATCATGATCATTACATGTCATCTCTTCGATGCACCTATGCATTAGCACTTATACATCTGCATCATACAGGATCGCAGGAGGAGTTGCTAGTAGCAGTTCAGGAAGAGCAGACCGGGACAGATCCACAAGAAGTCCAGGCACAGGAGGTGCCAGAGGAAGAGGAGCAAGGAGAGGACTTGCCCAAGTGCGTGGATCATCATCCTAGTTTGTTCGAACGAGGCAAGCCCTAGAGCATTATAAGTCTCCTACTTTACAAAAGCAATTCTTTCTATCTATATGAGTTATATATTATTGCATTAAGTTGTAGGAGTTGATTGAAACCGTTGATGCATTTATTACTATCCTTGCCTACCTTATTACCTTTTACCCTGTTAGGTCAGGATCGAATAACTGCTTAGCCTTGCTTAGACCAGTAGCGATCGGTGATTTCCGGTCACCTACTTTTATAGGTGGTTACTGGAAGAAATTAGCTATGGAAAGAATGATATCCTGGAAGTAACCATGTGTGATGAATAATTGGAGACTGGACGGAAAAAGTTGGAGGCAGCCATACAAGGTTCTGGGGTGCAGTTAGTTTTCCATCTGCGTCGATTAAGGACCGATCGTTGCTCGTCCCTCTTGTCATGTTGAATGCATGCCTCACATTTAGCTGGCCGAATAAAGTACCTTTCGACCGTGAAGCTAGTGACACCTTTTTGAGCCGGGATAAACTCAGATGCGTAGACCGGTGCTGAAGAGGGTATAATAGGGACGCGAAGAGTGAGCCCAAGGTGCGTCCTAGCAGTCGAGTGGTCCCTGGGTAGTGCGGTCCATGATTGTTATCCCGCGGCTACTTGGAAAGTGTCCTTGGTGATCTAAGTGACCCTGACGGGGGAAGCATGGTTTGTGTGAGGAATAAATCACCAGCTAGTTAGGAATCGATTCGAATCGCCATCGCTCCTGGATAGTGAGCACTTGACTTGAGCTACGGCATCGTAGTAATTATTATGGAACAATGATGGTTATCTAGATGGTATGGACATGCTAAAGCTAAATTGGTAACTGGATGTTATTGGTTAATCAAGTGATTGCTATAGTACATGTGCTTACCTAGATGAATAGGTTATAATAAAGATGATGCAAAATATTTAAAATGATGTCTTCATGATAGTTTATGCTTTTTGCCAACAAGTCAGCTAGCCCACTAAAGAAAGCCTTGCATAATCCTTGATGTCGCTTTATTTTAGTTTAAGACGGGTAAGTCTAGCTGAGTACCTTCTCGTACTCAGGGCGTTGTTCCCATTGTTGTTGCAGATGGTCAAATGTACTACTGCTATTGCATTAACTGCCTATATCCGGCGATGGGTGACAACTAGGACCAAGGGCAAATGGTCACTCCGTATCTCTCATCTGATGCTTTTGTTGGAGATGACTACCTACTGGCATTGTATCTGAACTAAAAGTGTGTGTGGCTTTAAAACTATTTGCTTCCGCTACTTCAGTTTGAACTTGGATTGTAATAACTTTATGTTTTAAACTCTGATGTACCGATCTGTGATTGCGAACTTTATGTAACATGTGACGGTACTTGCTAAACTTGTATGATCTTGGTTTGTATGTCGATTGGTTTGAAATCCTTCGTGGTTTCACGGACTACCGGGTTATACGGGCTTAAGTTTGCTAAATTATCTGCTTCGGCGGAAGATTTTCTTACTTAATCTCGTATAATTGGTCGGTTCTGTTACAGTACCTCACCAACGAAGTACACTGGTCGTTGGACCTTTAGGGGGTGTCCTGTATCCTCCCTTTCGATGACTAGGACGGCGCTCATAATGTGGTTGTTTGTCATGATGTAGAGGAGGAGGGGTTCTCCCTGCTCGGGAGCGACGAGGATTGGGGCCGACGTCAGTGATGCTTTGAGGCTTTCCAAGGCCTGTTATGCCTCCTTAGTCTAGACGAATGCGTCTGTCTTCTTGAGAAGTTTATAGAGAGTGAAAGCATCTAGGCCCTTAGTTGGGTTTCGGTGATTAATGACAATACTAGATTACTATGACTAACGTGTGTTTTGCAGATGCAATTAAGTTAGGTCATGGTAATGGAGATCGATTGGGCAATCATGGATGTCATGCCCCTATGATGGAAATCATTTTAGTTTTCAAAGGATGGATAACAAGGTTAAGGATGACTAGTTCTAAGTGTCGATTGGAGTTGGAGAGACACTTAGAGTAGTTTAGGACTTTGTTTTTCCTTTGGCCGTACTATTAAGGGGGGTATGGACGGGTAGCTTGACCTAGGTGAGTCTAGTGAGTTAGGTGTGGTGCACACTTACTAAGTCTAGCACTAGGTAGCTCCAAAATAGCCCTTAGATCCAATGGAGCAAACTTCATTCACATATGATCGAGAGTTGGAAGTGAATGGAGGGTCAAATACTGACCGGACGCTGGCTCCGGTGCGACCGGACGCTGGCCGCAGGGTCCGGTCAGTTCATTTGACCGAGGAGATTGCGTCTGGTGTGACTGGACGCTGAGAGGTTGAGTGACCGGATGCTGAAAGCCTGTGTCCGGTCAACTCTAGGAAGGTTCCAGAAGAGTGAATCTGCGACTGGACGCGTCCGGTCAATACTGACCGGACCCTAAGGATCCAGTGTCCGGTCGAGTACAGTAAGCATCTAGTGAGGGAAAAATGCGACCGGACGTGTTCGGTCAGTGGTGATCGGACCCTGCCAGCGTCTGGTCAACACTTAAACACTGGTGTGCGGGTTGAACTGACCGGAGCGTCCGGTCACCCCGTAGAAGCACATAACGATTCGTTTTTCAGGCTGTCTTATAAATAGAAGCTCCACTCATGTGTGGAGTCACTTTTGCTCATTCCAACAGCTGAGAAACACATTTGTGAGTGCCAAGAAGAGCAAGGTCCTAGTGAGGTGATTGAGATTTGAGAATCCAAGAGAGTAGCCTTATTAGTGAATCAAGAGTAGCAAAGTGTGCATCCACCGTTCTCATTAGGCTTCGCGTGGTCAAGTGAGAGTTCGTGCTTGTTACTCTTGGTGATCGCCATCACTTGGATGGCTTGGTGGTGATTGGAAGCTTGGTGATCACCTGGCGGAGCTTGTGGGTGACCCAACTCAAGTTGTGAGCGGTTGTGGGTGATTCACCGTGATGGAGTGTCGAAGAATCAACCCGTAGAGAGCACTTGATCCTTGCGCGGATCAAGGGGGAGCTACACCCTTGCGTGGGTGCTCCAACGAGGACTAGTGGGGAGTGACGACTCTCCGATACCTCGGCAAAACATCGCCGCGTTCCTCTCTCTCTATTTACTTTGAGCATTTACTTTCAGCATTTACTTCGAGCAATTCGATACTTGTTTTTACATTCATAGAATTGCCATGCTAGAGTAAGTTTGGAACATAGGTTGCAAGTCCTTTGTGCGTTAGATTAATAGAAACACTTTTGTAGGCACAAGGGGTTAATTGGGCTAACCATAGGACTTGTTTATTGCGAAGAAATTTAGAATTAGCCCAATTCACCCCCTCTCTTGGGCATCTTGATCCTTTCAATTGGTATCAGAGCCTCATGCTCACGTTTTTAAGCTTAATCGCTTAGAGCAAGATGTCTCACGGGGATGGACCTCCTCCTATCTTTGAGGCAGATGACTTTCCATATTGGAAAATTCGTATGGAGGCGTACTTAGAAGCTCTAGATGTTGGTATACTTAGAGCCGCCTCACAAGGCTTCCCAAAACCTCAGGATGCTACACACTTACAAGGCGATGAGGTTAATTATGAAAAGTGGAATGCAAAGGCTCGAAACACCATCTTTAGAGGCCTTTGCAAAGATGTGTTCAACCGCGTAAGGAACCACAAAGACGCCCATGCACTATGGTTGGATGTTTGTGCGTTCCATGAGGGAACCAAGAGTGAGCATGAGGAACGCTATCATCTTGTAATTAAAAAGCTAAATTCATTTGAGATGCTTCCCAAAGAATGTGCTAATGAGATGTATTCACGTTTGAATGTTCTTGTAGAGGAAGTTAATGGGCTTGGACTTACTCAAATGTCACCATCCGACATTGTGAGAATGATCTTGAGTGCCCTCCCCATTGACAAATATGGGCATATTGTGACCGTGCTACACCAAAGTGATCTTTCCACTGCTACACCGACACAAATCTTAGAAAAGATCAATGCTCATGAGATGTACATGCACATCATGCCACAAGATGGCTCATCCTCTACCAAGAAGAAAGAGAAGGACTTAGCTTTCAAAGCTAGCCAAGATAAGGGCAAAGCAAGACTTGAGTATGAGAGCTCAAGTGATGAAGAAGATGAAGATGAAGATCTTGCTCTCATGGTGAAGAAAGCCGCCAAAATGCTAAAGAAGCTAAACAAGAGTGGCATCAAGTTCGACGACAAGAAGAAGAAGTTCTTCACAAGCTCTAGGAGAAAGCCAATCTCCGAAATGGATTGCTTCAATTGTGGTGAACTTGGTCATCTAGCACACCAATGCACCAAGCCCAAGAAAGACAAGTTCAAGAACAAGTTCAAGGGTAAGAAAGATGACTCAAGCAATGAAGAAGAAGAACAAGCCATACAAGAAGGGAGATGGCAAGAAGAGAGACTTCCACAAGAAGAAGAAGAGTGGAAAGACCTACATTGTCGGTGATTGGCTCACGGACATTGATTCATCTAGTGGATCATCCGATGATGATAGTGACAATGAGAAGGTGGCCACCATTGCTATTGATCTTTCATCTTCACCGCCACCATCGCCATCATCCTCTACACACCTATGCCTTATGGCCAAGGGTGAACGCAAAGTAACTAATAATGATGACAGTAGTGATGATGAGCAAGCTAGTGATGATGATAGCGATAGCAATGATGATGATTCACCTTCATATGATGATCTTGTCAAAATACTAAGAAAATACACTAAGATCATTAGAAAGAGTAGAGCTAAAAATGAAAAGCTTGATGCTAAAAATGATTCACTCTTAGCTAAATGTGATACTTTAGAAAAGGCTAATGTTGAGCTTAAAGAAACAAATGATGCTATATCATCCAAACTTAAGGAGCTCAAATCTTCTAAGAAAGAGCTTAAAGATAAACATGATAAACTTGAGTGGGTGCACAATGAGCTCATCACTAGCCATAACAAGCTAAAAGATGAATACACTACTCTTAAGATCAATCACTATACTCTTGTTATTGCTTAAGAATTTTTACCAAATGAGCCACATGATGCTACTAACCATGTTGTTAAGATTGATATAGCTACATCATGTGATGATTTGATTGATGAGAGCATTGAGCAAGGATCTAGTGGCAAAGGCAAGAAAGTGGTTGAGTGCAATGACTATGATGAATATGTCAAGCTCAAGAATACAAATGAAAAGCTCATGAAAGATCTTGAAGAGATGAAAAGCCACAACACCATTGTGCTAGAAACTCTTGATCATGATGAAGAGTTGATCCTTGAGAATGAGAAGCTCAAAGAAGAGAACAAGAAGCTCAAGGAAGAGAAGAACAATGATATTCTCAAGGAAGAGAATAAAAAGCTCAAGATGGAGAAAGAGCATCTCAAGATGGGATTGAGCAAGTTTGCAAGAGGCAAGCATCTCCAAAGTGAGCTACTCATGAACACCGTCATGAAGATGGATAGAAGTGGCATTGGATATGTGGCAAGTATAGAGAAGAAGAAGGCTCAAGTTCAACAACAACAATCAAAGCCAAAGCCAAAGCCAAAGAGATGTTTTGAGTGCGGACAAGAAGACCACTTTGCTCATGAGTGCCAAACTCCACCACCACAACCCTTGCCCAAGCATGCTAGACCCTTTGCCTTCAATGCTCACTACATGCTTAGAAAGGATTCTAGTGAAAAAATGAAAGTCATGTTCTTAGGACCCCCTAACAAGAATAGGCCTAAGAAGATTTGGGTGGCTAAGTTACTTGTTAAGAAGGTAAAGGGCCCTCAACAAGTTTGGGTTCCTAAAGCTTGAATCTCTTGTGTGTAGGTGAACTACAAGACCGGTGGAAGTTATTGGGTTATTGATAGTGGTTGCACTCAATATATGACCGGTGATCCTCGTATGTTCACCTCACTAGATGAAGAGGCAGATGGATAAGAGAAAATTATATTTGGAGATAACTCAAAGGGCAAGGTTAAAGGATTGGGCAAAGTGGCAATATCAAATGATCATTCCATCTTCAATGTGCTATATGTTGCTTCATTGAGCTTCAACTTGCTATCCGTTGGACAATTGTGTGATCTTGACTTCCAATGCTTGTTCACCGAGAAGGAGGTTGTTGTATCCAAGGTTGATGATAATCAAGTGATATTCAATGGATTTAGATATAACAACTTATATCTAGTGGACTTCACCTTCGAAGATGCAAATTTGAAGACTTACCTATTCACCAAAACAACACTTGGGTGGCTATGGCATAGAAGACTTGCTCATGTTGGGATGAGCTCACTCAAGAAGCTTATGAAGAATGATTTGGTGAGAGGGTTGAAGGATGTGAAGTTTGAAAAGGACAAGCTTTGTAGTGCATGTCAAGCTGGCAAGCAAGTTGCAAATACCCATCCAACAAAAGCTTTCATGTCAACCACAAGAGTGCTAGAGCTCCTACACATGGATTTATTTGGACCAACAACATATAAGAGTTTGGGAGGAAATCTTTATTGTCTTGTGATTGTTGATGACTATTCAAGGTATATATGGGTATTCTTTCTTTATGACAAATCCAAAGTTGCATCTTGCTTCAAGAAGTTTGCCAAGAGAGCACAAAATGAATTTGAAGTGAAGCTCAAGAAGATAAGAAGTGACAGTGGAAAAAAATTGACAACACAAACATTGAAGCTTATTGTGATGAAGTTGGGATCAAGCATGAAGTCTCTGCAACTTATACTCCTCAACAAAATGGTGTAGTTGAGAGGAAGAACCGGACTTTGATCACTCTTGCAAGGACAATGCTAGATGAGTACAACACCCCCAAAGCTCTATGGGTGGAACTACCATGAAAGCAATCAACACCGCATGTTATGCATCCAACCACCTATTCCTTCAAAAGTTCCTTGGCAAGACACCCTATGAGTTGCTCAATGGGAAGAAGCCAGACGTCTCCTTCTTTAGGGTGTTTGGTTGCAAATGCTACATCTATAAGAAGCAGCAACACCTAGGGAAGTTCCAAAGACGTTGTGATATTGGTTTTCTTGTTGGTTACTCATCAAAGTCCAAAGCATATAGAGTATTTAATCACGCCACCGGCTTGGTTGAAGAAACATATGATGTGGAATTTGATGAATCTAATGGCTCCCAAGGAGCACATGAGAATCTTGATGATGTAGGTGATGAACCATTGAAGAAGGCTATGAAGAACATTCCGGTTGGAGACATCAAGCCTAAAGATGATGAATATGATGTACAAGTGATAGATCTACCCTCTTCATCAAGTGTACCACAAGATGGTGAAAAAGATGGGAGAGTAGAAAATGAAGACACTCATGTCTCCCATGAGCAAATGGTGGTACAAGCACAAGATGTTGATGCTCCACAACCACCTCTTCAAGTGGTCAATAGAAGAAATACACCTCTCCTACAAGATCATCCACAAGACCTCATCATAGGGAGTCCATCAACAGGTGTAATGACTCAATCTCAAAAACTTGCTTCATTTATTACTCATCACTCTTTTGTCTCTTGCTATGAGCCTACCAAGGTAGAAGAAGCTCTTAAAGATCCAGATTGGATCAATGCCATGCATGAAGAGTTGAACAACTTCACTCGCAATAAAGTTTGGACTCCTGAAGAGCGACCAAAAGGTGCAAGAGTCATTGGAACAAAGTGGGTATTCCACAACAAGCAAGATGATCAAGATGTTGTTGTGAGGAACAAGGCAAGACTAGTTGCAAAGGGGTTCTCCCAAGTTGAAGGTTTGGATTTTGAAGAGACCTTTGCACCGGTTGCAAGATTAGAAGCCATCCGTATCCTACTTGCATATGCATCACATCATGAAATAAAACTATATCAAATGGATGTGAAAAGTGCATTTTTAAATGGCTTTATTAATGAACTAGTCTATGTTGATCAACCTCCTGGGTATGAAGACCCTAGATATCCTAATCATGTTTATAGGTTGTCCAAGGCACTATATGGGCTTAAGCAAGCCCCAAGAGCTTGGTATGAGCGCCTTCGGGACTTCCTCATTGAGAAGGGCTTCACCATTGGGAAGGTCGACACCACACTCTTCACCAAGAAGCTTGATGGGCATATCTTCATTTGTTAAGTATATGTTGATGATATCATCTTTGGATCATCAAATGAAGACTCATGCAAAGAATTTGGTGAATTGATGTCAAAGGAGTTTGAGATGTCAATGATTGGTGAGCTTACATTCTTTCTTGGTTTTCAAGTCAAGCAAATGAAAGAAGGCATCTTCATCTCTTAAGAGAAATACACAAAAGATCTTCTCAAGAGATTTAAGATGGATGAATGTAAGCCAATCAAGACACCAATGCCTACCAATGGACATCTCGACCTAGATGAGGGAGGTAACCCGGTTGATCAAACTCTCTACCGTTCCATGATTGGTAGCTTGTTATATTTAACCGCATCTAGGCCCGACATCATGTTTAGTGTGTGTATGTGTGCTAGATTTCAAGCTAATCCTAAAGAAACACATTTAATTGCCGTAAAAAGAATCCTTAGATATCTTAAGCACACATCAAGCATTGGCCTTTGGTATCCCAAAGGAGCTATATTTGAATTAGTTGGCTATTCCGATTCGGATTATGCCGGTTGCAAAGTTGATAGAAAAAGCACATCCGGAGGGTGCCATTTGCTTGGTAGATCACTTGTGTCTTGGTCCTCCAAGAAACAAAATAGTGTGGCTTTGTCCACCGCCGAAGCGGAATACATTGCCACGGGTGCTTGTTGTGCACAAATATTATACATGAAACAAACTTTGCTAGACTATGGTGTAGTTCTAGAAAAGGTACCTCTTTTGTGTGACAATGAAAGTGCGGTAAAACTTGCAAATAATCCGGTTCAACACTCTCACACCAAGCACATAGATATCCGCCATCACTTTCTAAGAGATCATGTTGCTAAAAATGATATATCACTAGAAGGTGTAAGAACCGAAGATCAATTAGCGGATATCTTCACTAAACCGCTAGATGAGGCTACATTTTGTAGATTGCGGAATGAGCTCAATGTACTTGATTTTAGTAACTTCACTAAAAGATGAGCTTGTGTTGTCCCTTGCATTCATTGTAATATACAACATGTTTAATTTTTGGTAATGCATATAGGGCTTGTCTAACATGGTTAAGATAACCGCCGAAAAGCGTGTGAAGAAGCTCAACCTTGGATCAAACTTGACAAGCAACTAGATTTACTTTCAAGTATTGCATATGCATGATTGTTGTTTGTCGTTTTGTTCCATTTGCCCTCTTATTGCCTATTTTCTTAAAAAGAATTATAGCCTAAGGCAAAATATTTTGAAAATATGAGGGTTTGAGAGAGGTCACTCACATCAGTCTCAATTGGTGTTTATTTGGATCTTATTCAAGTTGGGACTTGATTGGGAACAGGCAGCGCGAAGGAACTTTGAAGATTTGCTAGAAAAGAGTGACCGGACGCTGCACTGGACTCTACAGTCCAGCGTCCGGTTAGTTCACAGGAGGTGAACTAGCTGCGAAGGATTGACCGGACTCTGTCTTTCAGCGTCCGGTCAGAAGGCGTCTCAGCGTCCGGTCGTGTGAAGGAGACGAAGGCTAAGTTGACCGGACTTTGGCTGCATCCGGTCAGTGTACACCGGACGCGTCCGATCGCGATTCCATAGGAATTGGACCTCTCTGGAATCGACCGGACACTGGGTGGTAGCGTTCGGTAGCTACCACCGGAGGGTCCAGTCAGTAGATATCGTGCGGCATCAGGTCTCTTTCCTGTTTCCTTCTCTGTCACGTCGGGGGACCCTTTATAACCGTATCCGGCCGTACCTATCCCGTATCCGCTCCCTACCCTAGCCGCCGGAACCACTGAGTCGTCGCCTCCTGTGCCCGGGCCGCCGTCTCCAGCCGCCAGCGCGCCATCGCCAGCCCATGCGCAAGCATTTTCTCCGGAGACTGGCCTAACGTTAGAGAGTCATGAGCGGTCACGCGCAATCCTGTGTCGCACGGCGGTCACGGTGGGGACAGCGGGGTCTCCTCGGAGAGTCGGCAGAAGGTATTAAACAACGAGTAAAGAACAAAATGTACGTTACTCACCGTGGAGTTTGAGCCCAGCGTGGGCTCGAAGCGAAGCACGGGTGTCTCGACGTTGAGGTCGTCGAGTGGCCCAGGGCCGGCGGAGGGCGCTCCTCCTCCGGTGGACGCCGGGACGAGTGCCTCTTCGTGGAGGCGCAGTACGCCGAGCCAGTTGGCGACGAAGTCCAGACTCCCAAAGAGGAAAGTCTGGAGCGGCTGAAAGACGGGAGGAACCCACATCCCAACAGGTGGGAGCGTAGGAAACTCCAGTGAGCCGAAGCGAATCGTATCGCTCGAGCCCGCCATGCCAAAGATGGTGGAAAGGTGGGCCATCCGATGACCAAAAGCGTGAACGCACGACGTCCTCCCCACGGACGGCGCCAACTGTCGGTGCGAAAAGTGACTAACAAGTAAATATTTGTAGTTTTGCCGTGCGTTGTGATCAGATGTAGCCTAGCACTTAATGACACAGGATTTATACTGGTTCAGGCAACGTGCCCTACATCCAGTTTTAGTCGGTCGGTGACTTTATTCCTGAGCCCAGGTGCTCGAAGTTTGTTGTGGGGTTACAAACGAGTAGGAATGAGAAAGGGGTGTTAGAGGCCCGGTCGGACTATGAACCGAATGGGCGAGAGTGACGGGTGCTCTAACGTGCGCTAAATATTGGAGCATATGCTCTGTGTAGCTGTGGGGTTCTAGAACCTTTGAGCTATTCGAGTGCTCAGGTTGCCTAGAGCCAGAGAGAACGTCTAGCCTCTTTTCTTTCGAGAGCCGAGAGAACGTCCCCCAGAGAGGAGAGAGCGCATCCCCTTTTATAGTTGAAGGGGATAGCCTTACAAGTCAGAGAAAGAGAGAATGGATACATGTGCTACCTAGTCTTGTTGCCCACGCTGTCGGGTACGAGACGGTCGTCGGCGCCCACATTACTGTTTATGTCAGACACATGTGGCAGGCTCTACCGTGTTCGCCTGGTACGGCAAACGTCGGCGCCTATAATACTGTTTGTACTCTGACACGCCTGGAAGGTTGCATAGTGCCCGTCTGGCATGGCTTGGTGGCACCGTCCTGAAGGTGCGCAGGGCATGGTGGGATACGGTCCTCGGTATTGCGGTTGACTTTGAGCGCCTTACCTTATCTGCTTTGCCTGATCCCTGGGTCCTCACCGAGCGGGCGTCCCCGGTCGATCGTCCCTTGTTGGCCCTGACCGTGTTGGTCGGGGAAGAATCATGAGCAGAGGTCCAGCGTATCCCCGGTCGGAAAAGGAGGTCGGAGCCGGACTGCGTTCCCACCTTGGCCAGGCCTTCCGGTCGGGGACCGGATCGTTGCCCTGGCCTAACGTTATGTATCTGGGCTGGCCCGGAAGGCGCGCGTTGTCGTAACGTCGTCAGCTAGGTCGAGTTTTTTTGCAGGGAAGCGCCCCGGGTTTATGAACCCGACAATTAGTGATTTGGATATCCGAATTGCTTGGGACGAAAAAAAAAGAATTAAAAAATAGTATATCTTGTAAAGCTAGAGTTGTCATAGGAGAATTTTATCTTCATCCAAATTCATGTTCCTACGACGGTGTAATAAAACTACTGTATGCCGGATATTGTTCGTTTGTCTCTTAAAAAGGAAGACGTACAAGTCACAAAAACTTTCTGAGATAAAATATCAAAGTTTAGGTTCTGGCTGCCAACAGGCACAAACTTTTCTTGCCGTATATAAGGTTCTGGCTTTATTAAAGCCTCTACGCGTACTATACACAGCGACGACAAGCTACTCGTTCGGTTGCTCCAAGACAGTACTCGCCAAGCATGCATGACAACACCAAAGACTATCTTCATTCACTTACGTACGTACGTGTCAGATCGAGGATGGATATGCACGGCTCGTACACTGAAATTGCCATGCGTGCATACGTCGGATTTCCGATCGACATAGGGTCTCTGTTCCACTTATTTCAAACCGTTCTTTTCAGCTAAATAGGTGTACCTCCATAAACTTTATTCTAGAAGAAAATATGTGGTTGAGAGAGCACCTAAAGAGGTGCTCTAAAAACTGTAAGTTTTTTTTTGGAGCTGCTCTATGATGAATTTGTAGAGCAGAGTTAGTGGAGCTATTCCAGGCCCATATACAGAGAGATTCACGTTTGTATACGTACAACACACGCACGTCATTTTAATATACCCTAAGGTGCTTGGGGCCTCATAATCAGAGATCAAGACGGAAGAATGGTTCTAACTGGGGCTGGCAACGTCGTCAGTCCAGTGCATAATGCACTAATGGCTGAAACAATGGCGTGTGTGAAGTTGGTGGAGGCGGCCGAAGTGTAGGGTATTTCACGGATCCAGATAGAGACGGATTCCAGCCAACTGCAGTACTGAGCGAGACTCGGAGCCAAGCGGGATGCTTTTCATGTACATCCACAATTTCCTGCGTGACCGGTTTAGTAGTCACAAAATTTCTAAATGTTCCACGGTCTTGTAACTCTCGTCTGCGCACACAAGATTATTGCGAAGCTAGGCTTAATTTAGGATACGGGTTAATCAATGCTATGGCCTATGATCCTCCCGATATTGTAAAGAACGTGGTTGCTCGCGAATGCGCTGAGCTATCGATGATGAGTAATACAAGGCCCTAGAGCCAAGCTCGAGATAAAATAAAATAAAAAGAGGCGCAGAAGCAGTAGCTCTGATCCACTTGTCACTGCTTTTCGGCCGGCCATCATCATCCTAGCAAAGCATAGACGACATGTACACGTCACCATGCACGTGTACTATGCGCACGAAAGACAGGGAAAATGCGTAAGATCGAGCAAGACAAGGTCGATGATGGATCATCATTATCAATCCCGATGAGGCCAGCCGCCGCCGGCCGTGGGTGAAACCGATGCCGGCCCCATCATATTTCGCCATTGCTATCTAGCTAACCCTATAAATAATGCCCAGATCTCGATTTGACTTAGTAGCAGCTTCACTTCGCTTCACCCACTGCATGCCCGCCGGCGGACCGAAAAAGAATATGGGCAGGTTGAGCTTGACGGCGGCAGCGGTGGCCAGCGCCGATGACGGTGGCGTCGGCAAGCTGAAGTCGTCATGGCCGGAGATGGTCGGTAAAGAAATGGTGGAGGCGGTAGCCATCATCATGTCGCAGAGGCAGGATGTCATCTTCAAGTTCCTCCAGGCCGACGACCCCCAGCCGCCGGACTTCGACGACCACCGCGTCTGCCTCTTCCTCGACGAAAACCTGATCGTCGTCAGGACGCCCGTCGTCGGCTAGCTAGCTACATAGCTAGGCCGACGTACGTACACGTCGCCGTTCCTTCACGGGCCGGTCATAGGATGCATGCATGCATGACCGTACCGGCCGTACGTGTGAGTTTGTGACCGTACGTGTAATAATATAATATATACAATAAGCACGGTGTGACGTTGTAGTGCATGTGTGTGCGTAGCGTGTGGGAAATAATTACGCTCTGTCTACCAGGCCCACCGGTGTGATTCAGTGTCCGTATACACAGATTTCCTTGCCATTTTGTGTGCTTATTACTCTAGCTTGCCACTGTATACCAGAAAATGGAGTTTTCGTGAGGATGACAATTTTCATGAGAGTGGAAAACACACTCATGAAAATAATCATTTTAGTTTCTATTACCTCACTTGCACTGTTTCCATGGGTGAAGAGCTTAGGATGGAAGCAGGTTTGTCTATAAACCCGTAAATAGACTTAATTTTGTGAGTTATTCACATAACATACAAGAATTAAGCCTGTTTGCGGGTTTGCGGAACAAACAAGTTAACCTCACTTACATCCATATGGAACTGCCATTCAGTCAGCGTAACGTACGTTCACTCTGTTAAACGTTCATGTCATCTTTAGACTCCTGCATCAAACTACACACGCTCATAGAATTGAATTAATGTCTGATTTCATTGGAATATGTATGCGTACTATATTCCATGAAACTATATTGTTTGATATAAGTTTGCTCGCTCGCACCATGCATTTTGAAACGTTGTCTCAGTATAGGAAATGATATATCGGCTGCCAAAATCTAAATAGTTTGGCGAGAAGCGCGTACTCCCTATGTCCTAATTAAAAACAATGCATTTTGACTTCTAAATTTATACTGAAATATAATGTATTTTATGTTGTGTTCATGCACAAATTTAGCAAAGTTTGTATTTGACGACAAACTTCTTAATTAGGTTTAATCCATAGGTATACGTGATATTTGAGTATTCACTTAACTTGTCTTAATTTTTTTTTGGAATGCGTTGTATTACATGATGAAGGAGGTACATCACTAATTCACAGACATAGTCATGAGCAAGTCCAAGGCAGCAGAGCACTCGCTCTCCGGGGCCGTAATGGCATGGGCTGAGGCCTCTCACAGTAGTATGGGCCCATTGGCTCCTCCTAATGGTCTTCTCGTCTCTACCCCTCAGTCACACAGTCGCTTTACTCTCAAGCTCGCATCTCAATGTCAGTGTTAGTGCAGCATCATCGTCGACGACGAAGGCAAAAATAGAAATATAAGATAAAAAATGCATCGTTGTACATCGTTGTATTGTTGGGCTGTTATTTGTAAAGATTGTGATCTTAGGTCGTCTTTTAATTTGCAAATAGTAATCTCAGGACAGGATCACATACGTAGGTAGGATGATATAGTCACAAACACTTTGATTAGCATAGTAAAATTTATTATAATTGCGCGATTAATGAGGGTTCAAACGAATCTTTGTTTGGTATTTTATTATTTGAATTTTGCTATATTTCTGTCGACAGATTTTGTGGCTTTTTATCTGTCGAAATCTGGACCGCTGATGTTGTTTCAAGATCCGTGCAGCCTTTTGGGAGTACACCAGCGCTAACGGGTCCGCAAACTAGCATCCGAAACCCGAAAACCCTTTTCATCTCCCACCGAGCGTTCAGTTTCTTTCCCCGATCCTCTCCGCATCGTCAGCTGCATGCGTGGTGGCGCAGGCGGTGTCCTCGCCGCCGCTTCGCTTTTGCGCCGCGCGCAGGCGGTGGGTGCATGGGGCGGAGGTTGTCGGCGGCAGTTCCGTTGAGGTGTGGCGAGTTGTGGGTGGGGGCTCTTTCCTTGCGCGCCGCTTCCCACTGTGCCATGGCGCCGCGCGCAGGCGGTGGGTGGGGCGGAGCTTTGGCGGCGGCAGTCGCAGCGAGCTGTGGTGAGCTGTGCCGTGGTGGGCGGTGATTGGAGCGGGGAATCCTAGAGCGCTGCTTCTCCCGTGCCGACGGCCGCAGTGGAGCCCCCGCACGAACCAAGACATTGCGGGGAGTGTCTTTGTGCGGTCATTTTTTGTAAGTGTATTTTGTTCTTCACATGGTTGTTCGTCGATTTTGCTTTTGTTTGAGGTGCTACTTTCTGTGCGCGCTGATGGTCACGGTCGTCAGGTGGATGTGCAGTAGATCTAGCTCGAGATGTTCTAGTTTGTTTTTGTTTTTCGGTAGCTGGCGAGGAAGTCTGTGATGACCTCGGGTTTGGGCGATTTGGTTGCTTGCTTGTTCTGAGGAATTTTTCTTCTCTGGAGCTCCAATTGGTTGTAGTGGGAATCTGGGATTTGATTTGCTTGGTCTGAAAAATTTGGGTTTTCCGGAGCTCTATTTTGACGTATTGTGCTGTAGCTCTCATACGAGCTGTTGGGTTGCTTGGCAACGGTTTGGGATTATGTTTCTAACATTTGAGCTTCTGGCGATGTCCAAGTTGCGGTGGGATCTGAGCAGGCCAGCGGAAATAGCTTAGTAGTTCAAATTGGAGCAAACAAATCAT
Organism: Miscanthus floridulus; assembly: GCF_019320115.1. Classification (NCBI taxonomy): domain Eukaryota; kingdom Viridiplantae; phylum Streptophyta; class Magnoliopsida; order Poales; family Poaceae; genus Miscanthus; species Miscanthus floridulus. The sequence continues at coordinate 5,842,592 of NC_089587.1, forward strand.
TGGGTGTGGTGTGTAACGATGTTTCATTAGTTAATTGGGAACTTGCTTGTCGCTCTGGTTGTTCCATTCGTGACTAGGACTTTTCTAACTTCTACATTTCTTCTCTTTTGCTCGCTTTCATGGTATGCATATGCGTTTTCAATTCAAGTGTTGGCTCGATGCACTTTGTTTTATTAGGCAACAACTGGCAACCCTTTTCAGCGAGATAGCCAGATAGGTTAAATTTAGTTTACTGTGCATTGAAATTGGAAGGGACCTTTTTCAGCGAGGTAGGATTGATCAACTGTAGGCTGTACCTTCTATTGCCTGTATATTCTGTTGAGGCAGGGCGAGCTTTGGATCCCAATATTATCGAGATGGAAGCTATCAAGCTGGATAGTTGGTTATTTGGTTGTCAATGTATCTGGGATGGCTAGTTCTAGCTAGTTGTGGATTGTGTTTTAGGCTGCCTTAACCTTCTGAATTCGTAGATGTTCTGTTCCTATTAGCTTGGTTGGGAGATGTGGTGAATCATTTAGCATTCCTGTATATGAAAAGTATGAATTGAGAATTGGATCTTATAATGGTGAATGTGTCCTACTGAATTATAACTGGGTGTTTTTTTTTTCATGTTAACTCTTCTGTTCATCAGTGAACAATTTATCCCCTATTGTTTTTTTTTTTCTGTTTTATTTGTATGATTTTTTCATCCAGTTGTATTTTCTGTTGACACTTTTTTTGCATGAATTGTTTCTAGGGGGCTCTAACAGCTCAGTTAGACTTTTCTGGGTAGGTAGATGATCTGAATGCAACTGAGGGACACCCAAGCCCGATATATACGAATGATTAAAGGGTAAGTTTCTATCTATGCAAAAGAATACCTTTTGCTTAGGCCAACACTTATATATTACTAGCACTAAGTTTACATTCTAGTATGCACTGTAAATTTTTGTACTTGCTGATGTAATTTTAGTATATCATGTTAATGTGGCATATGTCTCTAGGATCTGCAATCCTTTGAAAATATAATTTGGATAATATGTTTCTTCTATGAACATTGTGGCATATATGTCTCTAAAAATGTCTCTGTGATCTGCAATTGAATATGTTTTTTCAGGTACAGTTATGTTTTCCTAAAAAATCATCAGAGTATACATATTTTTCCTCTTGGGCCTATCAGTTTTTTTTGTATTGCCGCACTTATTTTTGCTTATTTATTTCTCATTGAACAATTTCTCCTCCATTGTTTGCACGTCCTTAAGATCTACTCCTCTTTGTTGTCTCTTTCTATTTATTCCTTCTACTTTCTTAGGACATTGCTTCTCATACTGGGTCACTGTCTACTTTCTTCACGTCTCATTCTAGTGATATTGTCTATGTGGTCTCATTCTTGTGATATTGTCTATGTGAAAAATATTCAACTACTTGCATGTACATTTTTCTTTCTTGGCAATATGCTTCTTCAGCACAAGTATGTCGAATCAGTTGTTCCTGGTATGCTGATTAAGTATATTTTTCTTGCTCAGTACATATGAAGTTATATGGTATTATTATAAATAGCATATTTTATGGGACTTGAGATGATTGGACATGTTTATCTACTCAAAGGTTTTGCTTCATCTCTATGTAGCTAATAGTTCTGATGTTTTAGGAGTACAGAATTGTTCCTAAATAATCAAGAGTGACTATTCTGCTCCCTGAATTGCTTGGACCTGCAAATTCATCCTGTAGTCATTTAATTTAGAAATTTACCAAGGGGCTGCCATTGACACTTTTTTGAATGAATTGTTTCAAGGGGGCTACCACCTGAGTAGACTTTGTAGTTACGGACATACTGTGAATGCAACTGAGTTTCTTTCTATACAAAAGAATTCATTTTGCTTATGTTGACAATTATATATCACTACAAATAGTGTTACATCCTAGGATGGAATGTAAAATTTTCTGACTGCAGATGTAATATTAGTATAATGTCAGTGTAAACTTTGTATTCTAAGTCTTGTGCTCTTTGCTACTGCATAGGATATTAATGTGTAGTGTTTCAATATGTTTCTAGGATCTGAATTCCGTAAAAAATAAGACAGCGGGTGTGATGTTTCAGCAGCTAAAAAATCACTCAATTGCTACGTAGACACTCAATTATGATTTTAGTAGGTTTTTTTTTTTTTTTTTTTGTATTTGCGTTTTTTTGTTTGTTTGTACATGTGTTTGCTAGGTTTGGTGTGTGTGTATGAGTTTTAGCTGGTGGTTGGAATTTTTTTTCTTATGCCCATTGAAGTGTGTGTGTGTGTGTGTGTGTGGGTGTCTGGGTTTGTGTGGGGTGGTTTGTGTGTGTGTGTGTCTGTATTCTTTATAATTTTTTCCTTTTTCTTTTTTTCTGGTTATAGCAGATCTGCATTTCTGCTGTTTTAGGTTTTTTTTCTGCTTTTGTAGTCACTGCTGGTTTTTTTTGTGTGTTTGCGTGGTTTTTTTAGCTGTAGTTCTTTTTTGTCCTTTGCCTTCTGAGTGTCTGTGTGTGTGGGTGCATGTGTGTCTTTTTGTGTGCCTCTCTCTCTCCTTCTGTTTGTGTGTGTGTGTGTCTGTGCGTGTCGTTTTTTTGTTTTTTTACCTTTTTATTTTCATTTTCCTTTTTTTCTTTTTCTTTTGGCATTAGTTGTATTTTTCAGATTTAAGTTATGTTTATCTCTCTCTGTGTATGTCTCTCTGTATGACACCTGCTGATGCCTACTGCTACTACTGATTAAGTTTTTTGCCCCTGCTATTTGTCTTTTGCTGTCTGTGTGTGTGGGTGTAGGTGTTATTGTTTACTGGGTCTGTTTGTGCGTGTGTGTGTGTGTGTGTGTGGGGGGGGGGGGGGGGGGGGGGGGGGTTGCAGTTGCAGTTAGTTGAATTGAATTTTTTAGCTGTTATTTTCTGAGTTCTTTGCTAGATATGATGAGGTTGTGTGTGTGGTTGTTGGGTTTTTTTTTTACTAGGAGTCGCATGGAGAGATATCTGATTTGGATGGTACATGATGTTTTGCTGTATCTTTATAGTATGCATGTAGAAGATTGAAGGATATGAATTTGTGATCCATGGATTTTTTTTACCCCCTACTGCACATATATCTTTGGTACCTGATTTCTCGTCATGATGATTTTGCAGGTACCTCAGTTGCAGTTAGTTGAGTTGAATTTTTTAGCTGTTATTTTCTGAGTTCTTTGCTAGATATGATGAGGTTTGTGTGTGTGGTTGTGGGTTTTTTTTACAAGGAGTCGAATGGAGAGATATCTGATTTGGATGGTACATGATGTTGTGCTGTATCTTTATAGTATGTATGTAGAAGATTGAAGGATATGAATTTGCGATCCATGGATTTTTTTACCCCCTACTGCACATATATCTTTTGGTACCTGATTTCTCGTCATGATGATTTTGCAAGTACCTCAGTTGCAGTTAGTTGAGTTGAATTTTTTAGCTGTTATTTTTCTGAGTTCTTTGCTTAGATACGATGAGGTTGTGTGTGTGGTTGTGGTTTTTTTTTTTACTAGGAGTCACACGGAGCCCACACGTCCGAGGTGGACTTGGGCGCGTGGTTCGTTGAGGTTGACAGTCTTCAGGGCCTTCCCAGGTCCTTCCACCGTCGTCGCCTCTTCCCTCTCCTCGGCCTCGACGTCGTGCAGTGCACAGAACGTCGCCATCAGGATAGTGGTTCCACCGTCGTCGCCTCTTCCCTCTCCTCGGCCTCGACGTCGTGCAGTGCACAGAACGTCGCCATCAGGATAGTGGCCTCATCATCATCATCAGCTTGCGCCAGATGAGCCTCAGCCTTCTTCTCCTGCTTGCGATTTGGGTACTCCCGTGCCCAATGACCCATCTTCCCGCAGCGTCGACAGGCGTTGGGGTCGACTTGCTTCTTCTAAAAAAAAGCCTTGCCGCGGCGCTTGCCATCGCCACCGCGGCTGGAGGAGGCTGCCTTCCCGGGGTTCCTCCGAGCAGCCCACTCCTCTTCCGTCAGCAGGAGTTTGCCGCTGTCCTTCGTTGCTGTCGCCTGCTCCAGGCGCTCGTCCACCGCCCGCAGACGGCCTGTCACATCCTCAATGGTGAGGGTGGACAAGTCCAGCATCGTCTCTATAGAGAGCGATCTGGATGTACTTTGCCGGCACGGAGTGCAGGTACTTGGAGACCGTCTCCTCTTCGTCGATGGTGACGCCATGTTTCTTCAGCTTGCTGATGAGCGTCTACAGGCGGAGGGAGAAGTCCTCCACCGAGCGTGATTGGAATTTTTTTTCTTATGCCCATTGAAGGGTGTGTGTGTGTGTGTCGGTGGGTGGGTGTGTGTCTGTGGGTTTATGTGGGGTGGTTTGTGTGTGTGTGTGTCTGTATTCTTTATAATTTTTTTCTTTTTCTTTTTTTTTTCTGGTTATAGCAGATCTGCATTTCTGCTGTTTTAGTTTTTTATTTCTGCTTTTGTAGTTGCTGCTGGTTTTTTTTTTTGTGTTTGCGTGGTTTTTTTAGCTGTAGTTCTTTTTTGTCCTTTGCCTTCTGAGTGTCTGTGTGTGGGGGGTTGCAGTCGCAGTTAGTTGAATTGAATTTTTTAGCTGTTATTTTCTGAGTTCTTTGCTAGATATGATGAGGTTGTGTGTGTGGTTGTTGGGTTTTTTTTTACTAGGAGTCGCATGGAGAGATATCTGATTTGGATGGTACATGATGTTGTGCTGTATCTTTATAGTATGTATGTAGAAGATTGAAGGATATGAATTTGCGATCCATGGATTTTTTTACCCCCTACTGCACATATATCTTTTGGTACCTGATTTCTCGTCATGATGATTTTGCAAGTACCTCAGTTGCAGTTAGTTGAGTTGAATTTTTTAGCTGTTATTTTTCTGAGTTCTTTGCTAGATACGATGAGGTTGTGTGTGTGGTTGTGGGGTTTTTTTTACTAGGAGTCGCACGGAGAGATATCTGATTTGGATGGTACATGATGTTGTGCTGTATCTTTATAGTATGTATGTAGAAGATTGAAGGATATGAATTTGCGATCCATGGATTTTTTTACCCCCTACTGCACATATATCTTTTGGTACCTGATTTCACGTCATGATGATTTTGCAGGTACCTTGCTGAGTTCAAGTCAGGTGCAGAGAGGAAGGATGCTGCGGAGAGCACCATGAATGCCTACAAAGCTGCTTAGGTCTGATCTTTGCGTAGTTGGCATCAGTGCTAACTTACTTATATTGCAAATGCAATAATGTTGGAGTCTTTTTCTTAAGACTTTAAGAGTATTTTGTGATTTATATTGAATCAAGGAACAACCAGATTTCTATATGGGCAACCTTTTATAATAATGAAATCCATTATGGGTTGTAGGGTGTTCTAATCTACTCAAGTAGGGTGAACTAAATGAACGGTGCTATAGTGTCGTATTGTGAACGGAAAAGAAGTGTCGTTGCGTAGGATATTAGGATTATTATCTAGTAACTGTCTATAAACTACTTTATCGCTGCAGTTACTATTACACTTTACAAGAAACATCATCAATGTGCTTTGTCGCGCATCTCTCAATTACGTCTTATGCTTTCTTTACATGCATTATGAACGGATCACCCAATGCAAGAAGTCATAACCACCATGGTACGGTCACAACAATTTGTTTTGGATTGACTCATGCATGAGTGAAGTTAACATTAAACAAAAAAAAAAGCCTCCAAATATTGAATGCTCTCCCCCTATGGCCCCTAACATCCCTACCCCACCCCCAGTCACACACTCATTCTCTCATATCCTAATAGTGCCAATGTAACATCAGACAACGAAAGCAAAAATAGAAATTATGTACGTGCACTCCACATCACACCTTGTACACATCGGTGTCTTGTTTGCTGCATAGTAGTTGTAAAGGTTGTGGGATCCTAGGTAGAATCAACTTTTGGAGTATCTGGCTAACAGTTTCGATCGGATCTTGGAATTAACTCATCTATAGGGATTCTGTATGTTTCTCAACAATATATTTACATACTTAATAAGGTTTGTAATATGTTACGAAGATCGAAGCATGTTAATGGATTCGTATTGGTTTTTTATCTAATTTGAAGTGGACAGTTTGCAGTAACATTTTCACTACAAAATAATTTCAAGTTATTTATATCAATCAAACTAAATGATGTAATGACACATAGGATTTCATTCCAGGCCAGAGATTTGTTATTGACACATCACACATGAGACTATAAAACTTCACTTCTCCTGTATCTCAACAAGTGACTGATTTTTTTTTATTCAGACAACATGTACTTTTATCGTTGTTTAGCTATATAGAAAAAAAAAATGTATAGTTTTTCTTTTAATTGCACTAGTTTATTATGAAAAAGTGTTGCCTGAAATTTTCTAAAAAAACTCGGGCACCTAAAATATAGCAACTTTTGTTTATGAGTAAGACGATAGTATGTGGTAAGCTCCTTCCTAGGATTCTACTTAGTATCCTAAGATTCTAGCTAGCTGCATGCGGACAACTTCCTGATGAAACGAGGCATACACGCATTCCTACTTTTACTTGTGACGGTGCGCCAAAATTAAGCAGCGTTAACTTTTAGTCATCAATGACGTGGCGCCCTCGCTCGATCGGCATATATATACGTGTTGTAGAGGCGGTACCTGAGCATCTCACAGACTCACACTAAGAGCTAGCTAGCTAATACAACCGCGAGGGGCCGACGACACCGGACAAGATGAGCGTGCCGATCCCCGGTAAATCGTCATGGCCGGAGCTGCTGGGCGTGAATGCGACGCTGGCGGCGACGGCGATCGCCCATGACAGGCCGGACGTGGCCGTGGAGGTGCTCCCGCCGGGGGCGCCGCTCGCCCCGGGCTACAACCCCTTGCGCGTCCGCGTCTTCATCGACAACAACGGCCTTGTCTCCGCGGTCCCCGTCATCGGCTAGGTCTCTAGGCCTGTAGCTAGCCAGGCACTAGGCGCTGCACCCGGCCAGCAGCTGGTTTTGATGTAGCCAGGCACTAGCTAGTATTTGGCTTTAGTCTCGGTATTTTTTACGTCCAGGATTAGAGAGACCTTTAGTCCTAGTTTGTAGCTTCAACCGGGACTAAAAGTCCCTACCCAACGGCTACTACGGCAGACTTTTGCTGTAGGGGACCTTTAGTCCCGGTTGAAGCTACCAACCGGGACTAAAGGTTAACTTTTACTCCTGGTTGGTTCCTCCAACCGGGAGTAAAAATCTACTCCTGGCTGGAGGCTCCGTCCGGGACTAGAAAGGGACCTTTAGTCCCGGTTTCTGTCTCCAACCGGGACTAAATGTCCCCTCCTATATACCCCTTCTTCCTCCCCGAGCCCGAGCCACTTCGACCTCAGTGTTCTTGCTTCATCGCCGGCCTCTCTTCTTCCTCATCGCCTGTAATCACAAGATTTTCTTCGATTCCTCCATCGATTCTTCGGTTGTAAAGGTTACCAACTTCATACTTTCATGTTTCATTAGTAGCATATCTCATTTTGTGGACTAGATATATGTGGTTTTTTATGGTGGAATTTTTTTATTTGTAAGCCATTTAAGCTCAAAATCACTTTAAAGTTTGCATATTTGGATGAAGTAAGGTTAAAGTAGTTATTCAAAACTAGTATTCAGCTTTCATTTCTATCATGCATAGCACACTTCATGGTTTAGAGATATAGAGAATTTTAGAGTTTTTTTAATTTTATTTGTTTATAAAATGAGAAATTTATATTATATTAAAAATGAGTATAGAGAGTAGATGACAACGGCTTCCGGGTCCTCGGCCTCTCATCGGGTTCCAAAGCGACTGAGGCCGAACCTCCCTCTCATTGCATGCGGCAAGTGTGAGGAGAAGATTGTGATGGAGTACCAGGTGAGGAAGGAGTGTCCCAACGAGGGCCCTATCTTCTACAAGTGTCCGGATCGCAATGTAAGTTATTTTGTCGCATTTGATGATTATGGTTAATTTATACTTATTTTCATGATGATTGTGATTAAAGTTCTAATTTTTTGTTTTAATTTCAGTGGGATGGCATTAGATGTTCAGGCTGGTACTGGGAGGAAGAGTATGTTGAACACGTACAAAACTCTCTTGCACAGGCGGCTACGGCGGCTGATGAGGCAGTGATCCCGCGGAAGAAGCCCATAGATGTTGAACAAACGCATGATCTGTCTATTTTAGTTGGGATTGGTCGCGAAATCCTTATGCTGCTGAAGTGCATTTTAGCTTTAGTTTTTTAGTGGTAGTTGGGATTGTCTACATTATAGCGAGACTTTCATAAATTAATACCTTGTGTGTTGGCATGCATGTCGTATAATTAAATAATTATGTTCTAGGTTTTAATATGGTATGTATGTCATGTAATGCAGATGAGCCGGCATTGGATGTACAATGCTGATCGCCGCTCCCAAGAGATCATTGAGGGCGTGCATTCTTTCTTACGTGTGGCCGAGGCAAACAAACGCGATGGTTTCATGTGCTGCCCATGTACCATATGTAAGAATTTGAAGGAATATGCTAGCTCAAGGAGTCTTCATTCACACTTGTTGAAGTCGGGTTTTATGCCAAACTATATTTGTTGGATGAAGCACGGAGAAACCGGGGTTGTAATGGCAGAAGGTGAAGAAGAACAATGGGACGATGATGACATTATTGCTGAATATGGTGCCTTCAATGATACTGCAATGGGGGAAGCTGAAGAAGAGGTAGGGGCAGAAGATGAGCTCGCTGATGATCTTGGTCAGGCCATTCGTGACGCACAGAAAGAATACAAAAGTGAAAAGGAGAAGATCAAGTTCGAGCGCATGTTAGAGGATCACAAGAAATTGCTATACCTAACTTATGATGCGGGGCAGAAAAAGTTGGGTACCTGTCGGATACCGCGAGAAGGGGTACCCTAAGCAAGAACCAAAAAACGATTGCTTAGACTTCGTAAAAGATCGAAACCAGTTAAACACTGCTGGCCTCAGCCAATTCTCCGACTCGCCCGAGGCCCCCTCACCGCTGACCTCGGGCGATCCCCCACCGAAGACCTCGGCCGCCCCCTCGTCACAGGCCTTGGCCGGGCCGCCGACCCTCCGTCTCGCGCGAGGCAGGCTCGGCGGCACTCTGCTGCCTCTTCCTTCACCCGTCCCTCTGACAAAACGTCGTGTCACATTACCTCAGCCAACTGCAGCCTCTGGCGTCGGCCGCATGCTCAACACAGTACAGAGGAATGGCCGACGGGACAGGAGACAGGACTGCGCATGGTTGACGCCCATGCCTCACTATGCTGCCAACTCCTGCTCCGAGAACAACGCAGCATGGGGAGCCATGACTGGGATACTGCGACCTCGGAATCAGTAAGACAAACGAGGTCTCAGCCAGAAATCTCCGATTCGCCCGAGGCCCCCTCGCCGAGGCCCCTTCGCCCGAGGCCCTCTCGCCGAGGCCTCAGAAGAAGTACCGATTGTCCGATTCACCCGAGGCCTCCTCGCCAAGGTCTGCGACTCTCCTATTTCGCGCGAGGCCGACTCGCCACCAGCCCCGCGACCACCGCTTTGACCAGACTACCCCAGCTGGACGTCACATCTAATCAAGGCGCTCAACCACTCCGACAATCACACGACGGCACAGTACGACGAAGTAACAGACCAGCACGTCAGCGCCCTGCCATCCACGATGGGACTGTGCAGGGGTTACCGGCTACTGTGCTGCCTAAACTCCTGCACCAAGGACGAACACAACGTGGGAAGTCAGAACTGGGTTCCTGTGACCTCGGGACCAGCGAACTGACCGAGTTCCGCCTCGCCCGAGACTCCCGATAGGGCCTCAGGCGAGCTGGCCACGCTCCGCCTCGTCCGAGGCTGGGCTCGTCCCGCAACCTCGTCGCCTCCGCCTCAAAAGCCGCTCTGGCAAGCTGTCGCATCCAATCAATGCGTCCAACCGCACCCACTACGTAAGCCACGATCGGCAGCGCACCGCGACAGGAGCGACGGGACAACGGTCAAATCACCTTTTTACCATCCCTTGCTGACAATACAGGGTACCATATCCTATAGACGCACGTTCCGCGCTGATTCCGCTTAAGTCAACTACGACGATGGCCGCCAAGACCCCGCATTACCGTCTACAAAGGCCTCGGCACAGCAGGCCTCGGCACGGCGGGTCTCGGCCTCGGCACAGTGGGTCTCGGCCTCGGCACAACCGACCACTGGAGTCCCCAGGCCTCGGCACTTCACCAAGTCAACAAATGTACAGGAGCGAAGCAGGTCGCCAGCCTGGAGGCCATACAGACTAGACACCGACGGGAACTCCCACGACGCCGCGCTGCTCCGGGGAGCAGAACACGTCAGCAAATAGTAAACTTCTCATGTACTTCTGGCTTCCTCCTTAAGGCTATAAAAGGAGGTAGCCGGTGCCATTTTAGAGGACAGAAGAAGACAAACGCCCCAATAGAACCACATGCTTCCACGCTGCATGGGAACAACGTCTCAAGCAGTCCGCACCGCCCTCGCCGAGACCTGGGGCTAGCTCCCTCTCTCACCTAGCTTGTAACCCCTACTACGAGCACTCAGGTGCAAGGAATACAAGATCGATCTCTCAGACTGGACGTAGGGCCTCGATTGCCCGAACCAGTATAAACCTTGTGTCTCTTTGCATCACCATCCGGGATTAGGGGCACGCAGCACAAATTCACTCGTTGGTTGAGGGACCCCCGGTTCCAAAACACCGACAGTTGGCGCGCCAGGTAGGGGCTTCTGCGTGTCAGCTTCGTCATCCTAGCAAGTTCCGGATGGCAGACCACATACGACCATTGCGTCTCGGCACCATAGTTTGGTTCGGGAGCCTAGAGTTCATGTCTCTAGGGCATGAGTACGACATGGTGCTCCTCACTCCTCGAACCCCACCGTCCGATGACGAAGTCGCGCCCCGGCAGCCCAGGCGCAGGCGGCGCCCGGGCGGCCGCTCTCGCCACGCTCGCCAGGCACAGCGCGAGCAAGGCCACCCCGACGCTACGCGAGCCCGGGGCGGCACGCCACTCCCCGCCGATATCCTACGACCAGCTGTTGGTACGGGGTCCCTGGCTGGGGACCTGTCTGACCTGAGCCTGGACAAAGGAAAATCGCCGGTGGCTTACGGCGATGCCCAGTCGTCCAACCCCGCTCCGCCACTCCCTGAAGAGCCGACCCCGGCGGGGCAGAATTTGGAAACGGCCCCGTCCCCATACCCCTTTGGGTTGAGAAATGCCGCCACCTCTTATGCCTACGCTTACGCTGCCGCTCACGAGCACCCCTCGGAACGCCGCCAGCGCTTCGCTCTCGACCTGAGCACCCACTCCGACCCCTCGGACGAGGACGAGGCATGGCCCAGGGTGGATTTCTCCGAACTCCACAACCCTGGGGCTTTGCGCCAATTCTTGGCCGCAAGCGACTACTGCCTCGGCTATTCCGACTCCGACGATGAGGGGACTCACGATCCATCCCGTGAGTGCTTCCACGTCGGGCTCGGGATGCCAAGGGCGGGCGAAGAGGAGGAGAGGACAGGCAACCATTCCCCGCCCCGAGCAGGGGCGGGCGACGCCACACCTCCGCGTCCCGAAGCCCCGACAGCACGGAACGGGAATCCCGTTCGCGGGGGGCGACGCCACGAAGCTAGTACGCTCCTGCGAGGGATGCCAGTACTACGCTCGACAGAAGCACCTCCTGGCCCAAGCCCTCCAAACCATCCCCATCACATGGCCATTCGCTGTGTGGGGGCTGGACATGGTTGGGCCTCTGCAGAAGGCACCCGGGGGCTATACCCATCTGCTGATAGCCGTCGACAAATTCTCCAAATGGATCGAGGCTCGTCCGATCACTCAGATCAAATCCGAGCAAGCGGTGCAGTTCTTTACGGATATCATCCACAGGTTCGGGGTTCCTAACACCATCATCACTGACAATGGGACACAATTCACCGGTCGCAAGTTCCTAACGTTCTGCGACGACCACCACATCCGGGTGGCCTGGTCGGCTGTAGGACACCCAAGGACGAATGGCCAAGTAGAGCGTGCCAACGGCATGATCCTACAAGGCCTTAAGCCAAGGATATTCAACCAGTTGAAGAAGTTTGGCAAGAAATGGCTTGCCGAACTCCCGTCAGTCATCTGGAGCCTAAGAAATACCCCGAGCCGAGCCACGGGATTCACACCGTTCTTCCTGGTCTATGGAGCCGAGGCCATCCTCCCCACTGACTTAGAATACGGTTCCCCGAGGCTACAGGCGTACAACGAGCAAAGCAACCGCACCACCCGCGAAGACACCCTCGACCAACTGGAGGAAGCCCGAGACGTCGTGCTGCTACACTCGGCCAGGTACCAGCAAGCCCTACGACGCTACCAAGCCTGGCGCGTCCGAAGCCGAGACCTGAAGGTGGGCGACCTAGCGCTGAGACTGAGGCAGAGCAACAAGGGCCGCCACAAGCTGACCCCACCCTGGGAAGGGCCGTACATCGTCGCTCAAGTGCTGAAGCCCGGGACCTACAAGTTAGCCAACGAGAAGGGTGAAATCTTCACCAACGCTTGGAACATAGAACAGCTACGTCGTTTCTACCCTTAAAATTCCAAACGTTGTTTACATTGTTTCTCGAAATACAATAAAGAAGCGTTCTTAGTTGTTATAATTTTTCGAGAAACCCCCCTTATAGACAAGCCGATTGTATAGAACCCAAGGACCGTACGATCGTCTCAAAGGTGAAAAGGCCGGCTGAGCCGTGAGAACGGCCTACGCCTCCGGGCTATGGCAACTCCCTCACCACCTTTTCACCCAAAGGACAGCGTAGGCTCCGAGGAAGTTCTGTACAGAGAGCTTGTCTATCAATAGGGGCTCGACGTCACAATAGCGCTATAAGGGAGACTCGGCTCTGCCTCTGCAAAGCCGGGCCTCCCTCGGGGGCTAGAAAGGGGGGAACCCCCTAAGTCCCGAACACCATTTGTTAATGGTCTTTCAAAAAATTTCTACGCCAAACTCTCTCGCGCTCCGACGGGACCTTCACGAGAAACCCAAAGACCAAAAGCTTGTCTCGAGTCCAAAGGGCCGGTCGAGTTGTGAGAACGGCCTACGCCTCTGGGCTACGGCAGCTCCCTCACCACCCTTCGCCAAAGGACGGCATAAGGTTCCGAGGAATTTCTTTACAGGTTCCCCAGATCGAGATAGAGGGCACAGGCTCAAAGTAGAACAGAAACGATTAAAAGACCCACATACGCAAATACTTTAAAGGCCTCGACGGCCACAAAAACGTCACAATACGGCAACTAACTCAATCCGGTTACATGGCCCCTTTTGGCCCAGGTCAAACCTCAAGGATCGGCGGCTGGCGCGGGAGGGACCACCTCTTCTTCAAACAGACCAGCCAACGCTGTGCCAGGGGCCTCGGCCGCCTCCAACAGCCTCACGACCTCTGCATCAGCCTCCTCGTCATCTTCTGGCAACACATAGCCGTCGCTGACAGCCTCGAGGTTGATGGCGTAGTGCGAGGAGACGACGGCCAGGGCGCGCTTGACACCCGTGTGCAACGCCCCTCGGAGTCTCTCGCGGACGTGGCCGCTCAACGCAATCAGGCGGCTCCCAAGGGAGCTAGCTGATTGGACCTCCTCGACGTCCAGAGCCTCGCAGGCGGTCCGGACAGTGCTGCGCAGCGCCTCGTGCTCCCGGACCTCGACATCCAGCGCTGCTTGTGCTGCGACGGAGGCCTCAGCCGCCTGGGAGGCCTCTTTCTCCAGATCTACGTCGCGACGAGGGGTCAGGAGTCAAACGTGAACCAGAGCAAATGGAGCGAGGAACATGGTCCAGCGGAACTTACCCTCGGCCTTGCTCTTCCAGGCTGAGACCTCGACCCGAGAGGCCTCGGCCGCCTTGGTAGCCTCTGCCAAGGCGACTTTCGTCGCCTGATGCTCGCTCTGCTCCGCACCCAGCTGCCTGGCTGTTTCCTTAGCAGAGGCCGTCGCTTCTTGGGCCCGAAGCCTGAAGGAGTCTCGCTCCTCCTCCAGTTCCTTGATCTTGGCCACCAGAGGGGCGGACTGCTCCTTAGCCGTGGCCAACTCGGCCTGAATGTCAGCACAACGAAGGCGGAGGTCCTCCACTTCCGCACTCCACGCCGACAATAGCCCCTGGGCATCGGCAAGCAGGCCCTTTTGGCACCGGAGCTGGTCCCAGATATCCCTCTCATTTCGCAGGAACACCGATTTCCCAAGGGATCGGGTCTCGAGCTCCTAAGGAGGCAAAACAAAAAACGCACGTCAAACACCGCGAGGGGGCTCGGAGAGAAAACAACGCGGCACGAGAGAGGAAAGTACTTACCCGCGTGACACCGGGCAAGTCCTGACCCATAACAGTCATCGCTGTCTGCAGAGACCGCACTACCAGTTGGCGGTACTGCTCGAGGGTGCTCCAATGCCCCCCCTCTGCGGTATCTTCAAGGGCGAACACAGGCTCCCCCTCGGGGTCAGCTTGGTTCCGCCAGAAAACACGCGGGAAGTTCCACCCACGAGGCTCGGGCCGTAGCCGGACAAGAGCCGAACTCCCCTTGGCGGGATCTGGGACTGGCTGCTCCACGGTACTAGCCGCCTCGACGTCCGCCGCCTCCTTCCCATGGGAGGAATCATCAGACGAGATTGCCTGAACCAGGGGCGGCGCCAAAACTTGCTCCGTCTCCATCTCCATCGCCTCGGTCTCGACGGACCCGGGGGCTCTGGCCTCCGCCATCTCTACCTCGATGGCCCCGGCGTCCACCGCCCGGGCGTCGGAGGTCTTGGGGGCCTCGGCAATAGCAGACGCCCCAGCCTCCTTCGCCCCAAGACCCACAACATCACGAGGCATGGGCTCCTCCTCCTCCACTCGCTCCGCGGCCGCCTCGGCCCCCTTTTCCTGGGCAGCCGCCTCCTCCGAAACAGCTTCGCCCGACGCCGCGCCGCGTCGCACGCCAGCCTGCGCCTCCGCTGCCTGATGGGCGGAGGAGCTAACGTTCACCTTGAGCGCCTTACGGGGCGCCAAGGGAGGATCTCCCACCAGAAGCGTCTGGCTGGAAGAAAAGGCACTCCCAAGGTCAGCATGCAACCAAGGGGCAAACAAGAAGTACTACGGACTCCACCAGAGAAGACGCTTACCGCGAACGGGGATGCAGCCGCTTCGACACCGCCAGCCTCCTTTGCAACGGCGGCGGTGGTGGCAGCAGCGCGGCCTCGGTGTCCACCAGTGCCAGCTGGCCTCCGTCGGACCCCGACACCTCCTCGACCCTTCGCGGAGATAATGGGGTCGCCCCCACCGTCACCCGCTCCACCTCCACCGTCGAACCCATCGGGCTGACGGCACGCTCCTCCGACACCCGCGCCTCGGGTGTGTCGGCCTCGGCCCCGGGACGGGCCACCACTGGCCCCGGGACACCTCCTCCTCCTCCTAGGGGCGTCAGGCTCCTTGCCGGCGCCCCGGGAACCATCTCCCTGATGTCGGGGAGGTGTTCCAGGCAGGCCGTCCCCACCTCGCGCCCGCCGCCGTCGCTCGAAGAATCCGACACCGACGACGAGGGAGACGGTTCCAACGGGAGACCGTCGAGCTTCTGACGCCGGCGACGGGCGTCCAGCTTTTCGCGCGCTAGGATCTTCTTCGTGCGCTTCGCCTCCTTGGCATCTTTCTTCTTCTCCTCCTCCTCCTCGGCACGCGCCCTGTTCACGGATCACCGCCGGGCGTCCTCGGGAACGGGCGGCGGGGAGCCTCGCACGTCTCTTATCCCCTGCGGGAACGACAAAGTAAGACAACAGACAAGAAGGCCGCGAAAGCCTCGGCAACATCCGACTTACCAGTGAAATGTGCCCCCGCGACGGGCGCATCGGGAACGGCATCAAGTCATCGAGCCTTGGCTTCCCGTCCACCGCTTCTCTCACCCGACGCAGGGTCTCGTCGTCGGTAAGGGCGAAGGCGGACATCTTGACACCGACGATCGAATCGCCCGGGGTCATCTCGAACAGCCGCCGCCGCCGGGCCATCAGCGGCAACACCCTCCAGCGGTGAAAAGCCGCCACGACCACGGCCGCCGAAAGGCCGTGGTCACGCAGCTTCCCCAAGGCCCTCAAGAGCGGTTCCAGCCTAGGCTGATCGGCCTTGATGACGCCGTACCCCCATTTCTCTGGTTGACTCTCTACAACCCGCCCGGTATAAGGGGGAAGTCCTCCGCCGTCGTTGTGGAGGTAGAACCAGCCGTCATACCAACGACGGTTGGACGTTGACAGCTGGGCCGGGATGTAGAGGGACTGTCGGTCTTGGCGCACGTGAAGGGTGCAGCCGCCGGCCCTCTGCGCCTTCCGAGCCCCCCTCGTTCCCCCCGGCTTGGTGGTGAACGTCGCTCGGAACAAATGGAGCCACAACTCCCAATGGGGAGCGATCCCCAGGTACCCCTCACAGACGGCGACGAAGATGGCCGCCTGCGCGATGGAGTTGGGGCTGAAATTGTGTAGCTCCACGCCATAGTAGTGCGGGAGTGCCCGCATGAAGTTATCCACCGGCGACCCGAAACCTCGCTCGTGGAAGACGACGAAGCTCACCATGTAACCGTCGCGTGGCCTCGGCTCCGACTCATCCCCCGGAGCAATCCACTCTGGCTCGTCGGGGTCGGTGATCGGGCGAAGAAGACCGGCCTCCACGAGCGACTGTAGCTTCTCCTCGGTGACGTCGGACCGCTCCCAGGGATCCGCCGGGAGGATGACGGGACCACCAGCCATTGTGCGGCGGAAGACGCTGCTACGGCGGTAATTTCTCTCCCTCTCTCTTTCGGTCTCTCGCCCTCGCCCTTCTCTTCCCCGGCGCTCTATGCTCTCAGCAACGGCACGGAGGCAGCAAAAGGGAACGCGGAAAAGGTAAGGAGGGGGAGGGCGAGGCTGTTTGCGTATTTATGCAGGGACGAGTCGAAACCACCGGGCGACGAAATCGGGGAAGTTTCCCCCAGAAAATCCGCTGCGGTTACCCAGATCCGATCTTACCGCACGCGCCCACTCCCTCATTAATTGCGGGTGCAGTTACGTCCCGTCGGCTGAAGCCACGTCGCGTCCAACCGTAGCAACAACAGGCGCCGTTTCACCTCCCCGAAAAAGCCGCCTCAAAAGGCGCGCCTGCCGTTGTTGGCCGTAGGGAGAGGGATAGCCCCCACCCGATTCCTTTCAGGTAAAGGAACTGGGCACCGAGCCCGCTACGGTTCAGGGGTTCGAAGGCTGGGCCCCTAGGGGTTTCGACAGCCGCCCCAGGGCAACAGAGTCAGGGGCGACTACGGGCGAGCCTACGTGAGGCCGAGCCCCAAGCAAGCGAAACGCTTGGGACGCCCTGTGTTGCGTCCGAGACCGGCAGGGAGGTCTCCGAATGGGATCCCACCGTAGGGAGGCACCGAGCCACCGAGGCCTAGCGAACGGCCTCGGCACCCACTAGAGAAACCCTCCGGTATTCTTGGAGCGCGTCTCCGGACCGCTAGCTGACCCCCAGCGAACGGGGTACGGGCCTCCACTCGGACTTACCCGATAACAGCTCACCGGAAATGCCGTTGCTCGCGCCCACCGAGGGTAGCATGGCATCTTCCACCCCTCCTTCCGAGCGAAAAGGAAGCGCGAGGGTCGAATAAAAAGTCAGGAGAACCCCTGACGGCCCTCCTGCTCCGCGCAGAGGCTAAGGGACTCTTTCTGCAGAACATTGCCGAGGCCCAGCGACTTGGGCTCGCACACGAGGGGGCTCGGCAAAACAAACCCTCCTTCCGAGCGAAAAGGAAGCGCGAGGGTCGTTCAAAAAGCTGGAAGAACTCCTGACGGCCCTCTTGCTCCGTGCAGAGGCTAAGGAGCTCCTTCTGCAAAGGACGCCGAGACCCCGCGACCTAGGCTCGCACCCGAGGGGGGCTCGGCGGACAGACCCTCACGTGCGAGGGGCGAACCAAAAGCCAGGGGACCTCTGACCGCTCTCTCGCTCCGTGCGAGAGACTCGGGGGCTCCTCCTGCAACTTTGCCGAGGCCCAGCGGCTCAGGCTCGCACACGAGTGGGCTCGGCAAACAGCCCCCCGTCCGAGCGAAAAGGATGTGCGGGAGACAGACAAAAAAGTCAGGAGGGCCCCTGACCACCCTCTCGCTCCGTGCGGAGGCTCGGGGGCTCTTCCTGCACCCAAGATAAAAACAAGCGACCGAGCCCGTTACGGTCCAGGGGTTCGAAGGCTGGGCCCCTAGGGGTTTCGACAGCCGCCCCAGGGCAACAGAGTCAGGGGCGACTACGGGCGAGCCTACGCGAGGCCGAGCCCCAAGCAAGCGAAACGCTTGGGACGCCCTGTGTTGCGTCCGAGACCGGCAGGGAGGTCTCCGAATGGGATCCCACCGTAGGGAGGCACCGAGCCACCGAGGCCCAGCGAACGGCCTCGGCACCCACTAGAGAAACCCTCCGGTATTCTTGGAGCGCGTCTCCGGACCGCTAGCCGACCCCCAGCGAACGGGGTACGGGCCTCCACTCGGACTTACCCGATAACAGCTCACCGGAAATGCCGTTGCTCGCGCCCACCGAGGGTAGCATGGCATCTTCCACCCCTCCTTCCGAGCGAAAAGGAAGCGCGAGGGTCGAATAAAAAGTCAGGAGAACCCCTGACGGCCCTCCTGCTCCGCACAGAGGCTAAGGGACTCTTTCTGCAGAACATTGCCGAGGCCCAGCGACTTGGGCTCGCACACGAGGGGGCTCGGCAAAACAAACCCTCCTTCCGAGCGAAAAGGAAGCGCGAGGGTCGTTCAAAAAGCCGGAAGAACTCCTGACGGCCCTCTTGCTCCGTGCAGAGGCTAAGGAGCTCCTTCTGCAAAGGACGCCGAGACCCCGCGACCTAGGCTCGCACCCGAGGGGGGCTCGGCGGACAGACCCTCACGCGCGAGGGGCGAACCAAAAGCCAGGGGACCTCTGACCGCTCTCTCGCTCCGTGCAAGAGACTCGGGGGCTCCTCCTGCAACTTTGCCGAGGCCCAGCGGCTCAGGCTCGCACACGAGTGGGCTCGGCAAACAGCCCCCCGTCCGAGCGAAAAGGACATGCGGGAGACGGACAAAAAAGTCGGGAGGGCCCCTGACCACCCTCTCGCTCCGTGCGGAGGCTCAGGGGCTCTTCCTGCACCCAAGATAAAAACAAGCGACCGAGCCTGTTACGGTCCAGGGGTTCGAAGGCTGGGCCCCTAGGGGTTTCGACAGCCGCCCCAGGGCAACAGAGTCAGGGGCGACTACGGGCGAGCCTACGCGAGGCCGCGCCCCAAGCAAGCGAAACGCTTGGGACGCCCTGTGTTGCGTCTGAGACCGGCAGGGAGGTCTCCGAATGGGATCCCACCGTAGGGAGGCACCGAGCCACCGAGGCCCAGCGAACGGCCTCGGCACCCACTAGAGAAACCCTCCGGTATTCTTGGAGCGCGTCTCCGGACCGCTAGCCGACCCCCAGTGAACGGGGTACGGGCCTCCACTCGGACTTACCCGATAACAGCTCACCGGAAATGCCGTTGCTCGCGCCCACCGAGGGTAGCATGGCATCTTCCACCCCTCCTTCCGAGCGAAAAGGAAGCGCGAGGGTCGAATAAAAAGTCAGGAGAACCCCTGACGGCCCTCCTGCTCCGCGCAGAGGCTAAGGGACTCTTTCTGCAGAACATTGCCGAGGCCCAGCGACTTGGGCTCGCACACGAGGGGGCTCGGCAAAACAAACCCTCCTTCTGAGCGAAAAGGAAGCGCGAGGGTCGTTCAAAAAGCCGGAAGAACTCCTGACGGCCCTCTTGCTCCGTGCAGAGGCTAAGGAGCTCCTTCTGCAAAGGACGCCGAGACCCCGCGACCTAGGCTCGCACCCGAGGGGGGCTCGGCGGACAGACCCTCACGCGCGAGGGGCGAACCAAAAGCCAGGGGACCTCTGACCGCTCTCTCGCTCCGTGCGAGAGACTCGGGGGCTCCTCCTGCAACTTTGCCGAGGCCCAGCGGCTCAGGCTCGCACACGAGTGGGCTCGGCAAACAGCCCCCCGTCCGAGCGAAAAGGACGTGCGGGAGATGGACAAAAAAGTCGGGAGAGCCCCTGACCACCCTCTCGCTCCGTGCGGAGGCTCGGGGGCTCTTCCTGCACCCGAGATAAAAACAAGCGACCGAGCCCGTTACGGTCCAGGGGTTCGAAGGCTGGGCCCCCAGGGGTTTTCGACAGCTGCCCCAGGGCAAAAGAGTCAGGGACGACTACGGGCAAGCCTGTACGAGCGCGCCCCGTGTCGTGTCCGAGACCGGCAGGGAGGTCTCCGAATGGGATCCCACCGTAGGGAGGCACCGAGCCACCGAGGCCCAGCGAACGGCCTCGGCACCCACTAGAGAAACCCTCCGGTATTCTTGGAGCGCGTCTCCGGACCGCTAGCCGACCCCCAGCGAACGGGGTACGGGCCTCCACTCGGACTTACCCGATAACAGCTCACCGAAAATGCCGTCGCACGCACCCACCGAGGGTAGCACGGCATCTTCCACCCCTCCTTTCGAGCGAAAAGGAAACATGAGGGTCATACAAAAAGCCGGGGGAACCCCTGACGGACCTCTTGCCCCAGGCAGAGGCTAAGGGGCACTTCCCGCAGCATCGTCGAGACCCTGCGATCCGAACTCACACTCACGGGCCCGGCAAACACAATAAAAACCCCTCACTCGAAAGAGAAAAAAGCCCCTGGAGAAGTAAAATCACTCCCCCAGGGCCTCGGGGGCTACACCCGGCGGGTGCGCTCGCGCGCACCCACCGAAACCTCGAGTACAAAACGCCATCCCGGCAGGAACTATCAAGAGCCAACTCTCGTCAGAACCTCAGGGGGAGTGCCTCCACTCCCCCCAAGGACCGAGGGCTACTGTCGAATACCACGAGAAGGGGTACCCTA
Organism: Miscanthus floridulus; assembly: GCF_019320115.1. Classification (NCBI taxonomy): domain Eukaryota; kingdom Viridiplantae; phylum Streptophyta; class Magnoliopsida; order Poales; family Poaceae; genus Miscanthus; species Miscanthus floridulus. The sequence continues at coordinate 5,863,439 of NC_089587.1, forward strand.
AGCAAGAACCAAAAAACGATTGCTTAGACTTCGTAAAAGATCGAAACCAGTTAAACACTGCTAGCCTCAGCCAATTCTCCGACTCGCCCGAGGCCCCCTCACCGCTGACCTCGGGCGATCCCCCACCGAAGACCTCGGCCGCCCCCTCGTCACAGGCCTTGGCCGGGCCGCCGACCCTCCGTCTCGCGCGAGGCAGGCTCGGCGGCACTCTGCTGCCTCTTCCTTCACCCGTCCCTCTGACAAAACGTCGTTTCACATTACCTCAGCCAACTGCAGCCTCTGGCGTCGGCCGCATGCTCAACACAGTACAGAGGAATGGCCGACGGGACAGGAGACAGGACTGCGCATGGTTGACACCCATGCCTCACTATGCTGCCAACTCCTGCTCCGAGAACAACGCAGCATGGGGAGCCATGACTGGGATACTGCGACCTCGGAATCAGTAAGACAAACGAGGTCTCAGCCAGAAATCTCCGATTCGCCCGAGGCCCCCTCGCCGAGGCCCCTTCGCCCGAGGCCCTCTCGCCGAGGCCTCAGAAGAAGTACCGATTGTCCGATTCACCCGAGGCCTCCTCGCCAAGGTCTGCGACTCTCCTATTTCGCGCGAGGCCGACTCGCCACCAGCCCCACGACCACCGCTTTGACCAGACTACCCCAGCTGGACGTCACATCTAATCAAGGCGCTCAACCACTCCGACAATCACACGACGGCACAGTACGGCGAAGTAACAGACCAGCACGTCAGCGCCCTGCCATCCACGATGGGACTGTGCAGGGGTTACCGGCTACTGTGCTGCCTAAACTCCTGCACCAAGGACGAACACAACGTGGGAAGTCAGAACTGGGTTCCTGTGACCTCGGGACCAGCGAACTGACCGAGTTCCGCCTCGCCCGAGACTCCCGATAGGGCCTCAGGCGAGCTAGCCACGCTCCGCCTCGTCCGAGGCTGGGCTCGTCCCGCAACCTCGTCGCCTCCGCCTCAAAAGCCGCTCTGGCAAGCTGTCGCATCCAATCAATGCGTCCAACCGCACCCACTACGTAAGCCATGATCGGCAGCGCACCGCGACAGGAGCGATGGGACAACGGTCAAATCACCTTTTTACCATCCCTTGCTGACAATACAGGGTACCATATCCTGTAGACGCACGTTTCGCGCTGATTCCGCTTAAGTCAACTACGACGATGGCCGCCAAGACCCCGCATTACCGTCTACAAAGGCCTCGGCACAGCAGGCCTCGGCACGGCGGGTCTCGGCCTCGGCACAGCGGGTCTCGGCCTTGGCACAACCGACCACTGGAGTCCCCAGGCCTCGGCACTTCACCAAGTCAACAAATGTACAGGAGCGAAGCAGGTCGCCAGCCTGGAGGCCATACCGACTAGACACCGACGGGAACTCCCACGACGCCGCGCTGCTCCGGGGAGCAGAACACGTCAGCAAATAGTAAACTTCTCATGTACTTCTGGCTTCCTCCTTAAGGCTATAAAAGGAGGTAGCCGGTGCCATTTTAGAGGACAGAAGAAGACGAACGCCCCAATAGAACCACACGCTTCCACGCTGCTTGGGAACAACGTCTCAAGCAGTCCGCACCGCCCTCGCCGAGACCTGGGGCTAGCTCCCTCTCTCACCTAGCTTGTAACCCCTACTACGAGCACTCAGGTGCAAGGAATACAAGATCGATCTCTCAGACTGGACGTAGGGCCTCGATTGCCCGAACCAGTATAAACCTTGTGTCTCTTTGCATCACCATCCGGGATTAGGGGCACGCAGCACAAATTCACTCGTTGGTTGAGGGACCCCCGGTTCCAAAACACCGACAGTACCACACTGGAATTGCTGCAATGGAAGGCAAAGAATGGTGTATCTGACAAGGGATTTGGGGAGTTACTGAAAATCCAAAAGAAGATGCTTCCGAAGGATAACGAATTGCCCGCCACTACGTACGAAGCAAAACAGGTAGTCTACCCTTTGGGATTAGAAATCCAGAAGATACATGCATGTCCTAATGACTGCATCCTCTACCGTGGCGAGGAGTATGAGAAGTTAGATGCATGCCCGGTATGTCATGCATTGCGGTATAAGATCAGGCGAAATGACCTTGGTGATGTTGAGGGCGAACATCCCACGAAGAAAATCCCTGCCAAGATTATGTGGTATGCTCCTATATTACCATGCTTGAAACGTCTGTTCAGAAACAAAGACCATACAAAGTTGTTGCGATGGCACAAAGAAGACCGTAAGGTAGACAATATGTTGAGACACCCTGCTGATGGGTCATAGTGGAGAGCAATCGATAGAGAATTCCCAGAGTTTGCAAATGACACAAGAAACTTAAGGTTTGCTTTAAGTACGGATGGTATGAATCCTTTCGGGGAGCAGAGCAGTAGTCATCGCACTTGGCCTGTTACTCTATGTATCTACAACCTTTCTCCCTGGTTATGCATGAAGCGTAAGTTTATTTTGATGCCAGTGCTCATCCAAGGCCCAAGGCAACCTGGCAACGACATCGATGTGTACCTGAGGTGACTAGTTGAAGAACTTCTACTTTTGTGGAACAGACCAGGTGTACGTGTGTGGGATGAGCACAAACAGGAGAACTTTGACTTGTGAGAATTGTTGTTCGTAACAATCAATGATTGGCCTGCTCTAAGTAATCTTTCAGGACAATCAAACAAGGGATATAATGCATGCACGCACTGTTTTGATGACATTAAAGGTATATTCTTGAAAAAATATCAAAAGGTCGTGTACCTTGGCCATCGTCGATTTCTTCCTACGAATCACCCCCTAAGAAAGAAAGGCAAGCATTTTAAAGGTAAGGCAGATCACCAGACTAAGCTGGGCAACCGAACTGGTGAGGATGTACTCAATATGGTCAAGGATGTGAAAGTAGTATTTGGAAAGGCACATGGTAGTGAACCTATTCCGAACGACACCGACGGTCACGCACCCATGTGAAAGAAGTCCATATTTTGGGAGCTACCCTATTGGCAAGTCCTAGAGGTCCGTAGCGCGATCGACGTGATGCACCTGATGAAGAATCTTTGTGTGAACTTGCTAGGCTTCATGGGTGTGTATGGGAAGCCTAAGGACACACTTGAAGCACGACAGGACCTACGGTGTTTGAAAGAACGAGACAACATGCATCCAGAGAAGACAGATGATGGACGCCATTACTTAAGTCCTGCCAGCTACACTCTTAGCAAAGAAGAGAAGAAAAGCATGTTTGAATGCCTAGCAAGCATCAAGCTACCATCTGGATTCTCCTCGAATATAAAGAGTATAATAAATGTGCCAGAGAAGAAATTCCTAAACTTAAAGTCCTATGACTGTCATGTGCTCATGACGCAATTGCTTTCAGTTGCATTAAGAGGAATTCTACCTCTAAATGTACGTCTAGCCACCGTGAAGCTATGTGCATTCCTCAATGCAATTTCTCAGAAGGCAATCGATCCAATGGATCTAGCTAAACTACAGAATAATATGGTTCAATGTCTTGTCAGCTTTGAGTTGGTGTTCCCTCCTTCATTCTTTAATATCATGACACACATCCTAGTTCACCTGGTCAAGGAGATTAGCATTCTCGGTCCTGTGTTCCTGCACAACATGTTCCCCTTTAAGAGGTTCATGGGAGTCCTAAAGAAATATGTTCACAACCGTGCTCGGCCAGAAGGAAGCATCGCCAAGGGCTATGGAACAGAAGAGGTCATTGAGTTTTGTGTTGACTTTATTCCCGACCTTGACCCGATTGGTGTTCCTGAATCACGACATGAGGGGAGGCTAAGTGGAAAGGGGACACTAGGGAAGAAAACATATATTGGTACACAGGACAATTATTTTAATAAAGCACACTACACAGTTCTGCAAAACTCCTCCTTGGTGGATCCGTATATCAAGACACATAAAGAGTTGCTCCGATCCGAGTTTTCAGGGAAGTCCGAAGCTTGGATTACGTGTCAGCACATGGAAACTTTCAGCGACTGGTTGCGAAAAGAATGTCAGGGTGATGAGAGTATTGGTGAGCAACTGTATTTGTTGGCTAGGCAGCCATCGTGGCATATCCTCACATACAAAGGGTACGAGATAAATAGGAATATATTTTACACAGAAGCCCAAGATAAAAGGAGCACCAACCAAAACAGTGGTGTCCGCATAGATGCCACCGACCCTAATGGAAATAAGCAAACATATTATGGCCGCATAGAGGAGATATGGGAACTAAACTATGCACCTACTTTTAAGGTACCTTTGTTCAAGTGTCAATGGGTAAAGGCGACTGGAGGCGGGGTAGCAGTCGACAACCAGTATGGAATGACAACCGTGGACCTCAATAATATTGGGTACAAAGATAAACCGTTCGTACTTGCCAAGGATGTGAATCATGTGTTCTATGTCAAGGACATGTCTACAAAACCGAAGAGAGGGAAAAACAACAACAACCCAATCAATGAGCCAAAGCGCCACATAGTTCTTTCAGGGAAAAGAAACATCGTCGGAATTGAAGACAAGTCAGACATATTAGAAGATTATGAAAAGGATGACCGAATTCCACCCTTCACAGTGAACAAAGACCCAAGCATCCAACTAAATGATGAGGACACTCCATGGTTACGACACGATCATAAACAAGGGATATACGTTAAGAAGAAGATCATTGTTGTTCCCGCTTGATATAGTGATGTATTAGACCTATTATGTAATAATTGTGACTTCAGATTTTTCTGTCGTGTATTCATATTTTCTACGATTTAAATGAATTTTCTGCTTGGCGGTGGATTTCCTATGGAGAATGTGTGATGAAAAAACAAATGATCAACGTCAATAAGATGTGAAAACTAATTTCCTATCGAAAAGCAATAGTTTTAATGATTTTAATTAAGTAGTACATTTTTGCATGGTGAAAATTATGATTATTATTTATACTATGTTAAATATTTATACGGTAAAACAAAAGAGTTTAGGTTACAGATTTTTCTTATGTACAATAATGTAAAACCAGGTCTAGGAATTATTTTTGTAATTTTTTTGCTAATATTTTATTTACTAGGCAATTAACAACTCTCTGCATATTTATATAAAAGAAATATATAAAAAAAGAAAAACTTCTAGAAATTGGCGGGAAGCCAAACCGCAGCCCACCTTTACTCTTGGGTGAATCAACCACCCGGGACTAAAGATGGGCTGTGTTTTCGCGGCCCGCCAAAATTCCCTTTACTCCCGGGCCGTGGCTGCACCCGGAACTAAAGGACCTTTAGTCCTGGGCTGTGGCTTCACCCGGGACTAAAGGTCCCCCTATATACCGCCCCCTCTCTTTCCCCCTCCATCATCTCTTGTTTTTCGCCGAGAGCCACCACTGCTCCTCATCGCCTCTAGCACCACCTCCACACACACGCACCTCTCTCGCCGTCTCCGCCGGCAGCCCGGTCGGCTCACGCCTCTCCCGTCCGAGCATGACGAGCAGATCTAAATCCGCCACCGTTGTCCTCGCCCCTCACCCAGATCTGATCTGGAACCGCCTCTGTCGTCGTCATCACCGCCTCGTCACTCACGCTTCGTCCCTAGCCCGCACGGGTGTGCCTCCTCTCTCTGGCTAGCCTCTCGTCCCTCGTCCTCACCGAAGTGCCTCATCCTCATCATCACCGCCTCGTCACTCACGCATCGTCCCTAGCTCCACACGCTGCATCGCCGCGCGCTCATCGTCTCCCTCGCTGGAGCTCGTCACGCCTCACCGGCCTCGCCTCCGTGCCATCCTCACTCGTCACCCCGCCGGCCTCGCCTCGAGCTCGTCACGCCCCGCCAGCCTCGCCACCGTCATTCACACGTGCCGTATGTCAGCATCCTCTCCTTCCTCGTCCTCAGTGATCCGTGGCGGATACAATGTATATATATGTGTGTGATATAACGATGATCATGTTGTACATATATGTGAGTGATCAGTGGCGGATCTAGAATTTTGTTAAAGGGTATGCCATACCAAAATTTCACATGTATTTCGGTAAAATCTTTTTACCAACTCGGTAAACAGTTATAAAAATTTGCTACTCAATTCGGCATATAAGCAAGAAAAAATATGATAAGTCTTCAATTTATAGATTGGTTCCTCTATTTTTTATAAGGCGCACACGTATATCAAGAATTGAACTTTAATATCTTTGACCAATATTTGACTAACAAATTTGAATTATTATAATGCAAATTGGAAATTCTGATACTGTTAGATTTGTAATTAAATGTACTATTCAATTATCATAAGTTCATAAATATCAATAATATAATATAAAATAAATTAATGGGTACAACATAATTTAGGAGACCGTGTCATGCGAAACTACGCCATTGATGTAGGAGTACAAAGTTGAAAAATTGCATGAAGTATAATACGAATATATATCAAGCGTCCGCCGCCGCCCGTGAGCTCACCGATGTCGAGTAGGTCACTTAGAAATCATTCCTTTTATTTTTTAGAATTAATTTTTCCATAAAATGAAAAACTTAGAAAATAGTTAGAAAATTGTAGAAAATCCGTACTAGTTGAACTTGCGGACGTGTTCATCTTGGCTAGCATGTTCTCTGCCGAGCGGTAACGGACGTCAAGGAGGAGCTTTGATTCTACGAGGGAGAGCGGCAACGGTCGTGGAATACCGTGTTCCCTTCCTCATAGAATTAGAGCTCTTCCGTGGCGAAGTACGGTGCTGTCCGGTGGAGAAATGCTCGCCGAGATGATCACGTAAGCAAGGTCAACTAGTACGGATGGCAAGCGGACACCGCCGCCCGCGAGCTCGCCGATGTCAAGCATGTCACTTAGAAATCATGCCTTTTATTTTTTAGAATTAATTTTTCCATGAAATGAAAAACTTAGAAAATAGTTAGAAAATTGTAGAAAATCCATACTAGTTGAACTTGCGGATCGTGTTCATCTTGGCTAGCATGTTCTCTGCCGAGCGGTAACGGACGTCAAGGAGGAGCTTTGATTCTACGAGGGAGAGCGGCAACGGTCGTGGAAGACCGTGTTCCCTTCCTCGTAGAATCAGAGCTCTTCCGTGGCCAAGTACGGTGCCGTCCGGTGGAGAAATGCTCGCCGAGATGATCACGTAAGCAAGGTCAACTAGTACGGATGGTTATTTATTTAAACATGTTTTTGAGCTAGAATTTGATGGATATTTGATAACTTCAGACCTACAAATGTCATCTACAAATGTTACTATCCTCGAGGTGGCACGTCCTGCAGGAGTCCATTTTATAGATATAGTTTTTATTTTTTATAGATATATCTAGTGGTGTAAAAGCTAGATGGCTGCCCCGAGAGACAACATGGATGAAGAAATGATGGATATTATCAACACCGGCACTCAATTTGCCGATGGTGACCAGCAGGATGTAGATGACGGGAGTCAATACCTGGCACTTGAAGATAACCAAGAAAATATTGTGCAAGAAAATACTGGCGAGGTATATATATTTATATACATATTTGAATATTATATATATATATATATATTTGAATATCTATCATCTATTATGTGTACACATGATATTTATTTATTCTTTTTTTAAACGTAGCCCTCTGGATCGACGACCACAACAGCGAAAAGCAAAAATATTCGAGGCCCGAAAAAGCCATTGGAGGGGCGCTACATAATATCAGAATTCAATATCGAGACAGGCGAACCACTTGGTCCACATGCAAGGAAATTCATGCAACACTGTGGGTGCCTTGTAAGGGACAGACTTCCGATCAGTGCCCGTGAATAGAAGCAAAAGATCAACGAGCCTCATGTTAGTTTTGTCTCTGATCTTGATAAGAATTTAATTTGGGATGATATCCTTCAACATTTCACGTTGCAAGCGGATGATTATGATGATATCAATGATGATGAATTGAAGGAGCTAGTTCGAAAGTGGGCTATGAAGAAGATGGCCACACAATTCCAGACTTAGAAGAAATCCCTATACACGAAATACGTCAAGAAGAACCTAACACCCAATTTCAATACTAGGGGCCCGCTCGTGAAGTTGAGGCCCTACTGGAATGATTTTGTACAGTACAAGGCATCGGAAGAGGGTGAGAAACGGGTGAGAAGGAACCAAGAGAATGCCTGATAGAAGGTATACCACCATGGCATGGGATCAGGTGGCTACGCGACTGCCATTCTCAAGTGGGAAAAAATGGAAGCGGACATTCTTGCCAAGGGTATCACACCAGAATCACTCAATTGGCCCAAACGCGTGAAGAATTGGTTTTTTGCTCATGGGGAAAGACTGGACCTAGAGACCGGGAAGCTGGTTCATGGCCCAAAACTCAAAAGAGCAACACAAAGATTTTCTTATGCTCTACAAGCTAAAGCTATTGGTGCGTTCAGGCCTAATAGAGAGAAGGATGAACTGACGTATGCCATCGGGACTGCTGAACACAGTGGCCGAATGAGAGGTTTAGGATGGAACATTTCTTGGGAGCATGGTTTCCCTAACGACAGAGATATCTACAGAAGCCGGCAGAGAAGGAAGGATGAGGAAGCAGCGTGGATCAGCAGGTTGGAGGAATATGTTTATGAGTCACGGGAGGCGTTGCTTCAAGCACAGGAGCGCGAAAAAGACATGCAAGCTAGAATGCAGGACGAAATCATAAAGGAAGTGCAAATAGCAATGAGTGCCCAAAGGCAGGCATCAGATCCAGGAATCAACATTAATATTAGCCCCCCTGATCAGTTGAAAAGCAGCTATGCTTCCACGAAGTTGCCAAATCAAGATGACGCAATGCTACGTTTCCCCTGGATGACATCACTGCACCGTTTACATCATGTGAGCTACATATTCCAAAAGAGAATGCCACAATCATGGTGGCTCTCGGTGTTTTTTCTCCTCCAGATCCTACCAAGACACCAAGAATCCATGGGGCAATAATACCACCTGTATATGTTAGCGTCTCAGTGGATAGAGTTAACAAAGGTTTTAGTGATCTGGCTCTTGACATTCCAGGAGGTGATGGGGAGAAGACTCTAGGAGAAGCAGAGAAGACATTCATACTATGGCGCAAGCGCTACATCATTATTCCTGGGGTCTCTAGTCCACCGCCGCTTCCTCAACTACCAGACAATAGGTGCGGACAAAAGTGAACGAAACAATTTTTTCACTAATTTTCTATTGACATGCATGATTAATAATAACAATTTCTTATACCTAATTATTCTTTTTTGTACTCACACAGCATGGCCTCCGCCAACCTAAGTCAAATTATTCAATCTTTAGATCATCATAGTGCTCCGGGCAATGATTATGCAACGCCGCCACCGCCGCCACCTCCAAGGAGGTCTCCAACGCCTCCAAGGAGGTCTCCAACGGCTGCCTCGCCTCCCTTCATGACCAAGAAGCAGCCAGCTCCTAAGAGGTCCGCCCCGCAAATGAAGCCGTTGGCCCACCAACCGGCAAAGAAGAAAGCCTCCTCTAATCCAGTTATTCCTCAAAAACTATCTTACGAGAAAAGCGAAAAGGAATTAAATGCTGTAGTACAAAAAGATGTGAGCAGTTTCTTCGAAAAAGTAAGAAAGCAACGAGAAGCGAGGGAGAACTCGGAGAAACCGTACTTCTACCTAGCTCTAGATCTTCTAAGAAAGAAGGTGGACCAGAAAAAAGCGGGTATCTCAAAAGACCCTGCCAAAATCGGACTACGACCGCTCTCTCACCAAGTCATTTGAGGCGGCGTAGAAAAAGACTAGAGCAGGGAAAGGTGTTGCACAACTCGAACAACAATCGCAACAATCAGTCCCCCCTCTTGTTATTCGTAATGAATATGGTTCAAACTTAGACTTACTGGACGTCGATTTTGAGGACCTGGCTCGGTTTTACGAGGATACCGGTTTGGACCTTGCCCAAGTGCTCGCTGAAGGACCATCTGCTCCGAAAGTGGATTCTTGGAAGAAATTTGAACATGGAAAGAGTCTATACAACCCTGAGGCCTTAGGTGGACTGGGTACGCAAATGTACCTGCTAAACAAGTGGTACATGGCGGTGTGTGAACGGGGAGAGAACTTTGTTTCTGTCAGAGTTAGAAACCAACATTACTTTCGTGGCGATGACGTTATATATGTCGAGTTTTTAAAATTACACCAACTATGCCACCTGGACTCTCTCGACAAAAGTCTCATTAGCTGCTATTGTATGTAAGTATGATTATTTTCTACTATTAAAGTGTATATATATAAAGCTACATGTATATATATAAATTATATATCCTCACACTATATTTTTATATATGCAGATATGAGATGACAGAACTCAGAAAGAGAAAGGATAATGATGTTGGTTTCGTTGATCCAAATGTCGTATTCAAACACCCTGATCCCCCGCCTCAATGGAAAGCTGAACTTGAGAAAAATCTCATGAGGTTCTTAGTGAACCAACAAAACAAGGACATACTCTTCCCCTACAACTTCAAGTGAGTGTTAAATAATTAATGTCGATCATATGGACATTTGTTCAATTATTTGCTTACTATCTAAGCTATCTCCCATATATATATGTTGACTCTAGTTAATGTCGATCATATTTGTGTATAAAAACATATGCAGCAATTACTGGATATTGATGGTCATCGATATGACCAATAGTCGGTTGAGCATCTTAGACTCGTTAAGAAAAGAGCAAACAGAGTATCAAGACATGATAGATATTATCCAAGAGTAATTTGGTCTCTCTAGCAACTATATATACCCCGATCTCTTAACTGCAACAATTATTAAAGGCCAAATTAAAATTTTATTTTATTGGACGCAGTGTTTGGAAAAGTTTTATTGAGGAACACCATATGAAACATTGCGAAGCGCCACTGGATGTAATCGCACACAAAGTAAGTACTAGCTACATTTATATATATATAATTCAATTAACACCATGCATGCTTTTAATTCACCGGATCTTTTTTCTCTTAAAAGTGGGTTCTGAGGCAAGAACAGGGGAACAACTACTGCGGATACTATGTTTGCGAGTTCATCATGGCGTACTAAAAAAGAACTCCTGAAGAGATCCTCAAAGTACGTTATATAAATATATTCATATATTCATAATTTCTTTTATTGCTCATATATATAAGTAATCACATGGCCAACACACACACATATATATATATATTAATACTTTTCCTTTAACTTTTATTGAAGACTCTATGGCTGAAGGAAAAAGTCATACGACGTGACCAACTGAAAGCAATTCAAGAGACCATAGCAGGATTTCTTAATGACCAGGTCTTAAACCCCGCCGACGAGTTCTACAATGACGTGAACGAAACATGGAAGCCAAACCAGATGGAGTGAATTTGTTATCCCAAGGATATGATAGAATATACAATGCAAGCTTTATTTGTAATATATATATATATATATATATTATATGTACATAAAATAACGTACAATATATGTATATGCATGTAATATATACGTTAGTTTTATACTTTAGTTTGTACAAAATGTTCGAACATTATAAGCGTGTAGAATACGTATATTATTAGCAGCGTAGAATGCGTATTCGAAAACCTATTCGAAAACCAAAACGAATCATCAATTGAAAATAGAAACAAAAAATAAAGAAAACCTTTAGTCTCGGTTGGTAATACCAACCGGGACTAAAGGGCCGGCCCACGTGGCCAGGCCGAGAGGCCTCTTTAGCCCCGGTTGGTATTACCAACCGGGATTAAAGGTGGAGGAGGGGCCCTTTAGTCCCGCATTCGTGCTCCCGGTTGGCAAATCGGGACTGAAGGGGTTTCCCAATTGGGAGTACAGCTCGTTTTTGTACTAGCGCCAGAGCTTGTGTTATTGACACATCACACATGAGACTATAAAACTTCACTTCTCCTGTATCTCAACAAGTGACTGATTTTTTTTATTCAGACAACATGTACTTTTATCGTTGTTTAGCTATATAGAAAAAATGTAAAGTATAGTTTTTCTTTTAATTGCACTAGTTTATTATGAAAAAGTGTCGCCTGCAAATTTCTAAAAAAACTCGGACACCTAAAATATAGCAACTTTTGTTTATGAGTAAGACGATAGTATGTGGTAAGCTCCTTCCTAGGATTCTACTTAGTATCCTAAGATTCTAGCTAGCTGCATGCGGACAACTTCCTGATGAAACGAGGCATACACGCATTCCTACTTTTACTTGTGACGGCACGCCAAAATTAAGCAGCGTTAACTTTTAGTCATCAATGACGTGGCGCCCTCGCTCGATCGGCATATATATACGTGTTGTAGAGGCGGTACCTGAGCATCTCACAGACTCACACTAAGAGCTAGCTAGCTAATACAACCGCGAGGGGCCGACGACACCGGACAAGATGAGCGTGCCGATCCCCGGTAAATCGTCATGGCCGGAGCTGCTGGGCGTGAATGCGACGCTGGCGGCGACGGCGATCGCCCATGACAGGCCGGACGTGGCCGTGGAGGTGCTCCCGCCGGGGGCGCCGCTCGCCCCGGGCTACAACCCCTTGCGCGTCCGCGTCTTCATCGACAACAACGGCCTTGTCTCCGCGGTCCCCGTCATCGGCTAGGTCTCTAGGCCTGTAGCTAACCAGGCACTAGGCGCTGCACCCGGCCAGCAGCTGGTTTTGATGTTTGGAGTCATGTGTGTCGTCGTCGTTGTCAGTTCGTCAGTCATCACGGTGCCACGATCGAGCTGTGTGTGTGTGGTGTGATGGAATAAATACCGGCTGCTGTTGCCTGCATGGCCTCGCTCTCGGTTGGGACATGTATACCTGTGAGATTACCGGCAAGTCATACACTACTGTGCTACTGGTGTTCATACAATGCTTGTCTTCTACCTCTCGCTCTCTCTGCTTACGAGAGTGAATACATTATCAGTGATCATAACAAAACGGAGGCTATTTTCATTTCTGTTTTGAATTTGAATACAGAAAAAGCGTATTATCAAGGGGGATACAAATTGGCAAGCCTAAGGGAAATCAAGTGCTAACTACCTATCCAAACAAATAGCTAAGTCCCAAGTAAAAGCCGAAGCCAAAGCCAGAAAAGCTTAACTCATATTCTTTCTAGCCTTCGTGGAAGTTCCGTGTTTGAATGCGGAACTTCCACGCTAAACGGTTGATCGTCTACAAAGGGAAGGAGTACAATATACTCTCTCCCGTTCTTCCCCAATGGTCATCTGTGACATTACTCGCTCACCTTCTTGTGGATAGCTCCCTCTCACCCCATTGAAGGCTCCCCAACCTTTCCCATTGTTTCTTAGTGAAGTCCCTTGAGAGATTGGATCTAGAAGTGAGTTAGAGAGATTGTGACCAAGGTTTTCAAATGTTCTCCCCTCCTAGCTTTTGGTTTGTGTTCTTTTTCTCTTGGATCTCAGACTCCTAGACGGCTAGAGGTTGCCCTGGAGCTCTCAATTGGTTGTGGTTGAGCACCAGGAAGCTTGTATTGCCCATGTGAAGCTAATGAAAACCCCCAAGCTCAATCTTTGTGGTTCGCTTGAGAAGACGATAGGGCTGGAAGAGACTCAAAGCTTTTGTGGCTTCCTCACCAATGAGGACATAGACAATCTTGGGCTGGATGGTCTAAATGTCAACTTTGACTAATGATGTATGCAACAATGCGGGTTGGTAATGTTTTTAGCAACACGAAGAATAGCAAATCGACTGGATGGTTTGTGTGGATAAGGTTGTATAGTGATGTGAATTGGTGGATATTTGTGGTCGTGGTGTGATGGTGGTTAGTTGATGGATATGAATTATAACATCGTGCTTCTGAGGTTGCCAACATTTGTTGGCATCAGTGCTAACTTACTTATATTGCAAATGCACGATAATGTTGGACTCTTTTCCTTAAGACTTTAAGAGTATTTTGTGATTTATATTGAATCAAGGAACAAACAGATTTCTATATGGGCAACCTTTTGTAATAATGAAATCTATTATGGGTTGTAGGGTGTTCTAATCTACTAACTAGGGTGAACTAAATGAACGGTGCTATAGTGTCGTATTGTGAACGGAAAAGAAGTGTCGTTGCCTAGGATATTAGGATTATCATCTAGTAACTGTCTATAAACTACTTTATCGCTGCAGTTACTATTACACTTTACAAGAAACATCATCAATGTGCTTTGTCGCGCATCTCTCAATTACATCTTATGCTTTCTTTACATGCATTATGAACGGATCGCCCAATGCAAGAAGTCATAACCACCATGGTACGGTCACAACAATTTGTTTTGGATCGACTCATGCATGAGTGAAGTTAACTTTAAACAAAAAAAAAGCCTCCAAATAATGAATGCTCTCCCCCTATGGCCCCTAACATCCCTACCCCACCCCCAGTCACGCACTCACTCTCTCAGATCCTAATAGTGCCAATGTAACATCAGACAACGAAAGCAAAAATAGAAATTATGTACGTGCACTCCACATCACACCTTGTACACATCGTTGTCTTGTTGGCTGCATAGTAGTTGTAAAGGTTGTGGGATCCTAGGTAGAATCAACTTTTGGAGTATCTGGCTTACAGTTTCGATCGGATCTTGGAATTAACTCATCTATAGGGATTCTGTATGTTTCTCAACAATATATTTACATACTTAATAAGGTTTGTAATATCTTACGAAGATCGAAGCATGTTAATGGATTCGTATTGGTTTTTTATCTAATTTTAAGTGGACAGTTTGCAGTAACATTTTCACTACAAAATAATTTCAAGTTATTTATATCAATCAAATTAAATGATGTAATGACACATAGGATTCCATTCCAGGCCAGAGATTGTGTTATTGACACATCACACATGAGACTATAAAACTTCACTTCTCCTGTATCTCAACAAGTGACTGATTTTTTTTTATTCAGAAAACATGTACTTTTATCGTTGTTTAGCTATATAGAAAAAATGTAAAGTATAGTTTTTCTTTTAATTGCACTAGTTTATTATGAAAAAGTGTTGCCTGAAAATTTCTAAAAAAACTCGGGCACCTAAAATATAGCAACTTTTGTTTATGAGTAAGACGGTAGTATGTGGTAAGCTCCTTCCTAGGATTCTACTTAGTATCCTAAGATTCTAGCTAGCTGCATGCGGACAACTTCCTGATGAAACGAGGCGTACACGCATTCCTACTTTTACTTGTGACGGCGCACCAAAATTAAGCAGCGTTAACTTTTAGCGCCGGAGATCGTGTTTAGCGGCAGCCTCTCCAAACTGGTATAGTGGCTAATCACCCGCTATTATAGCCGCTATCACG
The DNA here is from genome assembly GCF_019320115.1 of Miscanthus floridulus. Taxonomy (NCBI): domain Eukaryota; kingdom Viridiplantae; phylum Streptophyta; class Magnoliopsida; order Poales; family Poaceae; genus Miscanthus; species Miscanthus floridulus. The sequence continues at coordinate 5,878,659 of NC_089587.1, forward strand.
TAACTCTACCCAGGCTAGTGGGCCACCTCTTTAGGCCTCCTCGTCCACACGTTCTATCTGGAACCCTATCCACACACACTTCACACTTCTGTTTCTCCTCCAACTCAGCCCTCACCCTGCACTCTCTCCCCATTGTTTCTTGAGCTAGAGCCGAGCTCCCTCTGTTTCTCGAGCTAGAGCCGAGCGGATGCATCATAGGAACACAACGACAGAAAAGGTGCCAGATCGACGAACGGAGGCGAGGGGTCGGAGCACCGCCTCCAAATGGAGCTGCTGCTGCTGCTGTTACGCGCAGACTGCAGCGGCAGAGAGCCGGAACTGAGCGGCGGGTGAACAGCGGGCAAGGTCTCAGCCAGCCCCTGCAGGTCTCTTGAGGATAGCGGGTAAGCGGCGCTAAATCACTCGTTGCTTAGCGGATATCACGCGCTAAATCGGGCTATTAGCGCCCTTGGTAGTTTAGCGATAAAAGTGAGATTTCATAGCGGCAGCCCTGTTCAGCCGTGATCTCCGGCTATAGCGGCGGCTATAACCGGAGATTTTGAACCTTGCTTTTAGTCATCAATGACGTGGCGCCCTCGCTCGATCGGCAGTATATATATACGTGTTGTAGAGGCGGTACCTGAGCATCTCACAGACTCACACTAAGAGCTAGCTAGCTAATACAACCGTGAGGGGCCACGACACCGGACAAGATGAGCGTGCCGATCCCCGGTAAATCGTCATGGCCGGAGCTGGTGGGCGTGAATGCGACGCTGGCGGCGACGACGATCGCCCATGACAGGCCGGACGTGGCCGTGGAGGTGCTCCCGCCTGGGGTGCCGGTCATCCCGGGCTACAACCCCTTGCGCGTCCGCGTCTTCATCGACAACAACAGCTTTGTCTCCGCGGTCCCCGTCATCGGCTAGGTCTCTAGGCCTGTAGCTAGCCAAGCACCAGGCGCTGCACCCGGCCAGCAGCTGGTTTTGATGTTTGGAGTCATGTGTGTCGTCGTCGTCGTCGGTTCGTCAGTCATCACGGTGCCACGATCGAGCTGTGTGTGTGTGGTGTGATGGAATAAATACCGGCTGTTGTTGCCTACATGGCCTCGCTCTCGGTTGGGACATGTATACCTGTGAGATTACCGGCAAGTCATACACTACTGTGCTACTGGTGTTCATACAATGCTTGTCTTCTACCTGTGGCCCCGTTCGCTGGGAGGAATCTGGATGAATCTGGATGAATCTGTGAGAGAGTAAACAATGTTTTTCAGCCGAGAACAGTAAAATCCGGCTGAACTTCATACCATCCGAACGGCCCCACAATGCTTGTCTTCTACCTCTCGCTCTCTCCGCTTACGAGAGTGAATACATTATCAGTGATCATAACAAAATGAAGGCTATTTTCATTTCTATTTTGAATTTGAATACAGAAAAAACGTATTATCAAGGGGGATACAAATTGGCATGCCTAAGGGAAATCAAGTGCTAACTACCTATCCAAACAAACAGCTAAGTCCCAAGTAAAAGCCGAAGCCAAAGCCAGAAAAGCTTAACTCATATTCTTTCTAGCCTTCGTGGAAGTTCCGTGTTTAAATGCGGAACTTCCGCGCTAAACGGTTGATCGTCTACAAAGGGAAGGAGTACAATATACTCTCTCCCGTTCTTCCCCAATGGTCATATGTGACATTACTCACTCACCTTCTTGTGGATAGCTCCCTCTCACCCCATTGAAGGCTCCCCTACAGTGGCGTGCGCGGGATCCACGAGACCAGCCGTCCCTACAAATGAAACAGCAGGGGTAGCTGGTGATACAAGCCGCCCCTATAAATGGAACAACAGGGGTAGGATTTGTAGGGGCGGCTCACTCACCAGCCGCCCCCGGTGTTGCTATTTGTAGGGGCGGCTGGTGATTGAGCCGCCCCTACAAATGCCCCACGTATAAATATCTTGGATTTGTAGGGGCGGCTCAATCACCAGCCACCCCTACAAATGTCCGCTGTATAAATGGCTGCAACCCCCTTCTTCCTCCTCGGGTCACTCACTCCAACCCGTGAAAGAAAGGTGGGGAGGCCTTGGGCACCTCCCAAAAATTGCTCTACTAAGGGGGTAATGTTTTGGTCTCAAATAATTTGGTGGAGAGGTTGTAGAAGGTAAGAAAATGCTATGCCATATTTTTTTGAAGTTTTAATGGTTGGTTAGTGAGTAATTAGAGTTTTGTTTTTCTCTCTCTTCTATGGTGCTTGAGCTACTTATGAAGCAAATTAGACCCAAGTTTTGAATGTACTAGGGTAAATTAGGTAGGGGAACAAGATTATACCCTTATTTGGTCCATGTTTCTTGATTTTAGTGAACAATTAGTTAGTTTTATGGATGTTTCATTTGCATGTAGATCTAGATCTTGGATTTGGATTTTTTATTAATTTTATTTTTGTAAATTTATGTTTGATGAAATTGGACTAGGGTTTGCATGAAAGATATTGGGTAAAATATAATTATTGCTAATTGTTGTCTTTGAAATTGTTTATTGTAATCAATAAATATGTATTTTAATTATTTATGGATAAATGGGTCATTAATTAATTTTCCTCTACCATGGTGTGTTTGTATGCTTCATGTAATTATATTTGATTTATATTCATATATATCTGAAGTATATACAATTATTCTCAAGTAATTATTAATTTGATTCATTTTTATATATATCTGAATAAGTAGTCCTTTAATGTTTGTTTTGTTGTTGTTGTAAAAGATGGAGTACATGAACTCTTAGATGTATGGTTGATTAAGGTTCAAGGCAGGTTTCCGTGAAGAGGTGGACAAATTTATTGAAGCCGCAAAGAAGCATGCAACGACGTTGATAGAGAATAAGGATACAATTATTTGTCCCTATAAAGATTGCAAGAACCATATGGTATGGACAGATGTGACTATCATCAGATCACATTTGATTATGCGATGATTTGTTGAGGACTACACAGTGTGGATTCATCATGGTGAAACGTTATTGTTAATGACGAGGATGAGGAGGAATACGCCGACGAAACCCTAGAATCCTTGTCCCAATATTCAACAGAGCTTGATGCACGAATGGATTCCGAGTTTGGCAATGAACAAGGTGGTGATGCTGGTGGTTGGGATGGTAACGACGAAGGTGGTGCCAATAATGATGGTGGAGCTGTTGACACCGTTTTTTGCACGTGTCAAAATGATCAGAGTGGGCTAATCGGCAGGAGGAAAGTTACTCTATACGCTGACAGCCGATGAAAATCAGCTTGTAAAGATGGTTGCCGATGAATGGTGGTGATCGATGGAAAGGTTGATTTAGACTCGGGCGTTGCCGATAAGGTTGGAGATGTTATTGTCGATGCCAATGAAGGAAGGCTTGAAAACTACTGCCGATGAAACAGGAAGTATGCCGATGGAAAGGAGGTCGGTGAGAATTCCATCGTAATTGAGGTGGACAGGGAAATAGATAGGAGTTGATTTCCTTTTCTATATTTGTTAGAGTATGATTCATGTAAGAGTCACGTGTTTCCTTAGATATGGACTTGGTGTCCTAGTCGTATTTGGTTATGTCTCTTTAGATCAGGGTATAAATATAGATTGAGGGGCAATGTAATAGATATCAATCAATATCAAAACCAATTTTTACTCCTATTTGCATCTACTTACTTTTCGGCGACTTCGTCAATTTGCATATTTTTCCTTTTTATGAGTTCTCATTGATTCGGCGAGTTGCATCGCTTCAGTGCGACCTTCGGCGATTCTCGAGTTCCGCGTGAGTACCTCTTGGCCGTGACTTCCGGGCGTATCGCTGTTGTTAGGACCAAAGTGCTCGTATCTTCATCCTGTTCGATTAACAGGTCAAATCGACTGGCACGCTTTGGATATCGATTCGGGTATTAGCCCTTTGTGTTTGCAGATCCACTTTTGCATCAACACATCTTTTGGCACGCCCAGTGGGACAAATCAATCCAATCAATATGTTCAATCCCGAGATCAATTCAGGGAACATTATCGCGGTATCAGAAGAAGATCTTAAGGAAGAGCAGAGGCAGGCCATGGAAAAGGCTATAGAAGAATACAGGCAGCTTTGTCTGAGATCGTTTAGCCTGAACAAGAGTGGACAAGTCATCCAGAAGCAAGATTTGCCATTGCCTCGGCAGGTTACCTTTGACTCCAATCCTGGTAAACTTCAAGAGATGGTTAATTCTGCAGTAAATCATGCTTTGATTAATCATTCCAATGTGCTGTCCAATACTGTTTATAATGCTATGGTTCGAACTCTCAAAGAAGGACAAGCGTCACCGCATTACGTTGGGCCTGCCTATCACCAACCAGAGCCGGCATCTGTCAATACTCCATCGGCTCCCTCGGCCGTTGTGGGTACAGAAGTTACTTCTCCTCCAGTATCAGCAGGCTTACCTAATATTCAATCTACACCGATACGATCAGATCCGGTACTACCAGGAGGACGAGTTCAGCTTAATTCAGATCTATCGGCATCAGCTATGTCAGGCCCTGTGTCTCAGAATAGCCAGATTCCTGCTAATTGGTGGGGATATGGTATGCCTCCGGAGTCATCTGCTTTCAATCTTGGGTTACCTCAAGTGTTTGATGCAGTAGGAAAAGCTCCTATACCATCGGCTGTTTCGCCGATGGCTCAAGTGCCTCAATATGCCACAGCAACTACTGTGCAACCAACTCCAGGAGGTTTCCAGATGCCTTTGGTTCAAACACCCAATTCAAGTCTATCGGCAAGCTTACTGCCGATGCAGCAGAAAGCCCCTGCTATGAGTCAAACTGGGGTTCAGTTCATGCCTCAAGCTGGTTATAATTATCCAACAATGTCAGCAAATTACCAGCCATCGGTAAGTTTTGTACCAATGAGTTCTAATAATGGTTGGTCAGGACAGTTACCTGTTCAACATACAGTTCAGCAAAATCAGCAGGTACCTCCTGTAGAAATTCAGCCAGTTCGTCATCAGGAGGCTGATGCTTTTTGGGCCGATAAGATAGCAGAAATTATGAAGGATCAGTTTGGGATAAAGCCCAAGGTCAATACTTATTCTTATCGGACTCCATACCCTCCTGCATATGATTTAATTCCTCTCCCAAATCGGTACAAGGTACCAGATTTCACTAAATTCTCTGGGCAAGATGATACATCAACAATGGAACACGTCAATCGCTTCATTATTCAATGTGGAGAGGCAGCTAGCAGAGATGAATTAAGAGTTCGATTATTTTCATCATCTTTGTCTGGATCGGCATTTATATGGTTCATTTCATTACCACCAAATTCTATTATTACTTGGGCTGATCTAGAAAAACAATTTCATAAGTATTTCTTTGCTGGAATCCATGAAAAGAAGCTTACCGATTTAGTAAAATTGAGACAACGTAATGATGAATCGGTAGAAAGCTTTGTGCAAAGGCTACGAGATGTAAAAAATAAGTGCTACAGCCTGGTGCTGGATGATCGGCAGCTTGCCGATCTGGCTTTCTAAGGGTTATTGCCACATCTTAAAGACAGATATGCTTCTCAGGAGTTTGAAAGCCTCAGTCATCTTGTGCAAAGGATCTCTAATCAAGATACTAGGGTTTTTGAACCTAAAAAGAATTGGAGTAAAAAAGTATCATTTGTTGAAGAAGTAGGAGATTCTGATTCTGATGAAAAACCAGTTATCGGCTTAGCTGAGTGGGTTAAGAATAAAAAGCCGATATCTTGTCCCTTTGGTCAGAAAGAGCCAGAAAAGTTTACCTTTGATATCACCAAGGCCGACAAGATATTTGATCTTCTGCTTCAAGAGGGCCAAATTAAGCTGTCACCTAATCATGTGATCCCATCGGCAGAAGAGTTGAAGAAGATCTTGTACTGCAAATGGCACAATGCAACTTCACACAGCACAAATGAGTGCAAGGTGTTCAGGCAACAGTTACAATCGGCTATTGAATCTGGGAGAATTAAGTTTGGTACTTCCAAGGCCCAGAAGCCGATGAAAATTGATCAACACCCGTTTCCAGCAAATATGTTGGAGGCCAAAGGGAAGACCAAGGTATTGACGTCAGAGGCTGCTGAGAAAAACGCATCAGTGGATCCCCAACATCGGATAATTACCGATGATGCAAAAAGTAAGAGTTTGCTGGGAGAAAGCAGTAGTTCCAAAAACCCTCCTCGACCTGGCATTGTGATTACCCATCGAAGGCAGCAGGAGGGTTGGCGTCAGCGTAAGGACCGATATCGACAACAGCAAGAAGAGAGACGTCGGGAAGAATGGTATCGGCATAAAGATCATTGGAGGTGCCCGTTTTTCATCCATTGCTGGGAAAAAGGTATTAAATTGCCAACTGTTGAAAATTGCCCTGAGTGCAATGGTTATTATGGGGTCAATCGGTCAGAAAGGAGGTTTCAACCTGGCAATCAGGGTTTATTTATCAATGAGCCGATCAGAGGCAGAGCATCAGTGCATGATCGGCTGGGGGGCAGACTTAGTGTACATGAGAGGCTTGGTAAACGCGCTGGATATTTTCCAAGGAATCAAGAGGAGCTTGAGGAGATGGCAAACGCAAGAGTTCCTGATGAAGAAATATTCTACAGGGACCCTAATATACGCCGTGTAGAATCAACTGGGACCTTTTATCAGCCGGTTTGGAAAACCAAGTTTCCTCGATGGTGCCTGGAGGGTCTGACAAAGACACAGAAAAGGAGGATGCAACGTGAGCATCATGAGGATTTATACCGAGAGGAAAATTCCTCCAATGAGAGGTCTGGTCATCAGTAGTGGCAGGTAAAACACAAAAATAAGGGTCCATCGGCAGATGTTAATATGGTATTCATGTTGCCGATGGAGTTTTTGGCACTATCTGATAATGAGGAAGAAGTTGTTCTCTCTGATCAAGTAGCTCAGTTGACACTAGATCCAATGATGGCTGTTTTTGAGAAACCTACCGATGACGAGAGACAACATCTTAAGGCTTTGTTTGTGAAAGGCAGAGTTGATGGGCAGCCTGTATCTAAGATACTTATCGACGGAGGGGCTGCGATTAATATTATGCCTTATGTGATGTATCGGAAACTTGGTAAGGGAGATCAAGACTTGACCAAAACCGATATGATGTTGAAGGATTTTGAAGGCAATGTGTCACCGGCTAAAGGGGCAGTATGTGTTGAATTGACCATCGGCAGCAAAACCTTGCCGACGACGTTCTTTGTTATTAATGGCAAGGGTGCATATAATCTGCTTCTAGGGAGGGATTGGATTCATGCTAATTGTTGTGTTCCTTCTACAATGCATCAATGCCTCGTACAGTGGATTGGGGATAAGATTGAGTTTGTCCCTAGTGATTCTTCTTATATCATCGCATCGGCAGAATCAGATACTTATGAGCAAACTAAATACATATCAGGAGAAGTTTGGGAAAAAGAGTTCCTTAGAGTTGCTGATTATGAAATTCCACCGATCCAAGCAGTCGGTTCTGAAGAAGAGTTTTAATGGATAGGTTTGCCGATGATGGAAAATTAGGTCAAGGGTTCACATCGGCAGATGATTTAGTAGAAGTAGATATTGGTGATGGCGATAGGCCAAGATCTACTTTTATTAGTGCTAAGTTAGATTCCAAGTGTAAGCAGCAAATAACTGATTTGTTAAAAGAGTATAAAGATTGTTTTGCTTGGGATTATACTGAGATGCCTGGATTAGACCGATCGATAGTTGAACATCGGTTACCTATCAAATCTGGATTTCGGCCACATCAGCAGCCAGCGCGCCGATGCAACCCTAATATACTTCCTGACATTAAGGCCGAAATAACTAAATTAATTGAGGCAAAGTTTATTCGGCAGTGTTGATATGCAGAGTGGATCTCTAATGTGGTTCCTATTTATAAGAAAAATGGAAAACTTTGTGTTTGTATTGATTTCAGGAATCTCAACAAAGCCACACCGATGGATGGCTATCCAATGCCGATTGCTGATTTGTTGATTGATGCTGCAGCCGGACATCAAATTATCAGCTTCATGGGTGGTAATGCAGGTTACAATCAAATATTCATGGCTGAAGAAGATATTCCCAAGACTGCTTTTAGATGTCCAGGTCATGTAGGGTTGTTTGAGTGGATAGTCATGACGTTTGGTTTGAAAAATGCCGGCGCTACTTATCAAAGAGCTATGAACTTTATTTTTCATGAATACATCGGCACATTAGTGGAGATCTACATTGATGATGTAGTGATTAAGTCTGGAGATATCACAAAACATCTAGCCGATCTACGAAAGATACTTGAGTGCACAAGGAAGCATGGATTGAAGATGAATCCTAATAAATGTGCATTTGGTGTATCGGCAGGTCAATTCTTGGGTTTTATGGTGCATCAGCGGGGCATCGAAATCAGTAGGAAGTCTATTGATGCAATTAACAAGGTGGTTGCTCCTGCCAATAAAACTGAATTGTAATCTTTGATCGGTAAGATTAATTTCATTAGAAGATTCATATCTAATCTGTCGGGTAAGATCAAGGCTTTCAGTCCATTACTTAAATTGAAAGCCGATCAGGAATTTGTATGGGGAGCTGAGCAGCAGTTAGCCCTAGATGAAATTAAGAAATATTTAACAAATCCTCCAGTGCTAGTTCCACCTCAACACGGGAAACCTTTCAGGTTGTATTTGTCAACTGATGATACCGTTATCGGTTCAGCTCTTATTCAAGAATTTGAAGGGAAAGAATGTGTTATTTATTATTTGAGCAGAAGATTAGTGGATGCTGAGACAAGGTATTCGGCCATCGAAAAATTATGTATGTGTTTATACTTTTCTTGTGTCAAATTAAGACATTATTTGTTATCTGCCGAATGTACGGTCATATGCAAAGACGACGTAGTCAAGTATATGCTGTCGATGCCGATATTAAGTGGTAGAATCGGCAAGTGGATTTTAGCATTATCAGAATTTGAACTACGTTACGAATCGACTAAGGCAGTTAAGGGGCAAGTTATGGCTGATTTTGCCACTCAGCATTGTAATACAGTGGACTCTCTGGAGGTTGCTCCTTGGACACTTTTCTTTGATGGGTCCACATGTGGTGAAGGAGCAGGTATCGGCATTGTGTTGATTTCACCTCAAGGAAGGAAGTATGAGTTTTCATTGCCGATTGTTGCTACATCGACAAACAATCAGGCTGAATACCAAGCCTTGATAAAAGGGTTAGAATTGCTGAAGGAGATACGTGCCGATGCTGTTGAAATCTTTGGTGATTCTATGTTAGTTATAAATCAATTGGCTGGGATTTATGAATGCCGAAGTGAAGTTTTAATTTCGTATTATGAAAGATGTTTGCAATTGTTGAAAGGGTTTAGAGATTTTTGTCTTGAACATATTTCTCGACTGCATAATGAGGAGGCTAATCGACTAGCTCAGCATGCTTCAGGGTATCAGCCTATTCAGGAAGTGCTAACATCAGAAGTCGATACCGATGACTGGAGAAAGGAGATTGTCGATTATTTAAAGGATCCATATAAAAAGGTTGAAAGACGTATAAGGTTCCAAGCTACCAAGTATGTGCTCCTCGATGATGAATTATATTATCGAACTATAGATGGAGTTTTACTCAGATGTGTTAGCAGTGATGAATCGAAAAGTTTGATGGGTGAAATTCATGAAGGAGTGTGTGGAGCGCATCAATCGGCTTTCAAGATGAAGTGGATGATCAGAAGGAATGGATACTATTGGTCGACTATTCTTGAAGATTGTTTTAAATATTTTAAAAAATGTCAGGGGTGTCAAAAGTTTGGTAATATTCAAAGAGCGCCTGCATCGGCTATGAACCCTATAATTAAACCTTGGCCGTTCCGGGGATGGGCTATCGATCTCATCGGTCAGATTTATCCGCCATCGAGCAAAGGACATAAATTTATTCTGGTTGCTACCAATTATTTCACAAAATGGGTTGAAGCAATTCCTTTAAAAAAGGTGACATCGGCTAATATGATTGATTTTGTGAGAGAGCATATTGTTTACCGATTTGGTATTCCCCAAACTATCACTACCGATCAGGGTACTATGTTTACATCGGAAGAATTTGATGAGTTTGCTGTAGGTATGGGAATTAAAGTTTTAAATTCTTCTCCATATTATGCTCAAGCTAATGGTCAGGCTGAGGCTTCTAACAAAGGGATCATCAAACTCATTAAGCGCAAAATTAAAGAAAATCCTAAGAGGTGGCATACAGTATTAAATGAAGCCTTGTGGTCATATCGGATGTCATGTCATGGTACAACCAAAGTAACGCCTTATCAGTTAGTATATGGACACGACGTAGTATTGCCTTGGGAAATTAAAACTAGCTCTAGGCGAATACGTTCTCAAAATCAGCTGACAGCCGATGATTATGATACTCTTATGAAGGATGAGTTGGAAGATGTGGCGGGTCATCGGTTAAGGGCTTTAGTTAGCATCGAAGAAAATAAGAAAAGAGTAGCCAGATGGTATGACAAGAAGGTGAAGGTAAAGGAGTTTGCCGATGGAGATCTGGTCTAGAAATTGATTTTACCGATTGGGACTAAAAGTTCAAAGTTTGGAAAGTGGTCTCCTAATTGGGAAGGTCCATATCGGATAAATCAGTCTGTTCCTGGTAACGCATATATTCTAGAAACCCTCGAAGGGGTTGTGTTTCCCAGAGCATTAAATGGAAAATATTTAAAGAAATATTACCCTAATATCTGGATGGATGCATAAAAGTATAAGTGCCGATAACAGTCCTATCGGCTAAAATTATACAAGGATGTCAATGTCTCATAAAGTGCCGATGCAATAGATAAGATTTACAAGTTTAACAAGGATTGGATAGCCAATATCGCACGTAGGCGAATCTGGTCGGCTTCCTTCATTTCTTTGATGTCTTCATCGGCAGCACCCTCCACAGGCTTGAGTTTTTTCTTCATGGCCAAGGCTTTGCGAGCCTGGATGTCTCTTTCTTGCTGAAGGGCCTTGATGGCATCGAGTAGCTGGCTTTCTTCTTGTTGGGCATGAGTTAAGGCTGCCTCGACTTCTTTCAATTCGGCCAATAGAGCCATCATCTTTGCCGATAAATCTAAGATTTTCTGCTTAAGTTCAGTGCCCGAAGTCTGTAAGTTGCCGATGCCCTTGTGCTTCTCATCGGCAATCTGTTTCAGTTGTAGCATCTCTTCTTTGAGTTGAGCCTGAGCTGCTCTATCGGCAATGCATTGAGCAGCCCGTTGATATTGCAGTTGGCGGCTTTCTAAATGGGCTGCTGGGAAGAGTGCTTCTTCAACATCGGCAGGGACCTGGCCATGGATTGTTTTGAAAATTGCCTTTGCGGGGTCCGAGTCATCTACCAGTTGGGCGGTATCCTGCTGTAACAAGTCCAGGAGAGCTTCCAACTTGGACTTAATTTCTGCCGATATTGTTCCCAGTGCAAGGGAAGAACTTGTTTCCTCTCCATCATTGTCAGAAACATCAATGGCAAAGGAAAATAGGCTGTTTGGGGAGTCTTGTTCCTAAGAAAAAGAAAAAGAGGTCAGTTAAGGATAAGTATGAATATTATAAATCGACTAGGTCAATCGGCTTACCTGTTTCAAGGCAATTTCCTGTACTTGGCTGGAGGAAGCAGCCTGGAGTATGCCGTGTGGAGGATCGGCTGAGCTTGCCGATGGGATATCCTCTGTGGCCTCATCGGTGGTTGGCCCTTGGGGTATGATGACCGATGGTATATCCTGTACAGGAGGATTAACTGCTTGCTAAGTTGCATCGACTGATTCTGGCCGGCTTGCAGACGTTGGGGCAGATGTGGGGATCGGCATGGACTTCTATCGTTTTGGCTGTGCCTCGGCATCTGTTAAGGCTTTGCGCTTTGCTTGGGCCTCAGCAACGGTTGGCTGGGGGGCATCGGCACTTGTTGGTTGTGGAGCTTGAACATCTGGTACGCTTGCCGATGTACCCATTTGTTGCTGCAAAACAAGTGTAAGGTATGATATTTAACAGATAAAATATAAAATCAAAGGAATACCTCTAAAGGTTTGTCAGAGGTAGTGGTGCTTGATGTCGGAGGAATTGCCGATGACGATCCATCAGCGGCTCTTACACCCTGATGATTAATGTTAATACAGTTTGTGATCGGCATGAGTAGAAATAAACAGGGTTGTTACCTTGAATGCCTTGATCAGGGTTGTAGCAGCAGCCAATAGAGTGGCCCTAGCTGTAGCCAATTTGGACTTGGAGGTGATGGTCTTGGCACGGGTCTTCTGGTGAGTCAAAGCAGCTAAGGTGGGGGCATTGTAGCCGATCGGTGATATCGGGGAAACAGGCCGAAGATCGAAGGGTTTCCCACTTTTGCTCATAGATGGTGCTGGGTTGTTAACCTGTCACGAGAAAGTTAGTTACCGATATATGAAAGGAAAAAGCAGAAGGGAGTTAAAAGAAACTTACTACGTCATCGGGAATGGCGTATTCAGGGTCGATCATGTGCCGATATGTGTGAGCAGATGTTGCAAACAGTTGTTCCCTCCACTCTCGCCACCATTGCTTATATGATTCGGTGATGAAAGATGCTGGCGTCCAGATGAATATATCGACATCTGTAGTATCGGCATCGGGGGAGAGTGGCACTACCCTGCTCCAATCTGTTCCGCAGGTGATTGTTTCTCTGGGTTTGATCACATCGGCAAAACAAAGTTTGATTGGCAGTTGCCCAAAAGCCAATTGACGGGATACTGCCGATGGATTGTAAAATTCATATGTGATATTAGTGTTTTTCCCGCTACCGAATGTGTTTACTGGGATTGCCTTGGGAGTAATGATGGCGATCATGAGTTCATTATCTTGATTTAGAGTGTCATCGGCAAAGTTGAAAAGAAGAGGGAATCTGTTTTCTTCGTCAATATAAGGTACCCAGGCCCTATGATCACGAGAAAGACCATTGTAGAAGCTTTGGAAGAATCTGCCGATCTGGTCTTCATTGGCCTCTGTTCCAGGGAGGACAATTATGGCTTCACCAAAATTGAGGGGTGAGCGTGTTGCCGATTCCTCATCCCCAAGCACGTGGTCTTCAGCAATTTCTCGTGGGAATTGTTGGGCAAAGAAGTCCCATTGCAAACATTTGTGCATATGGGCATTCAGCCACATGTTGATAAACCACCACGGGCCTCCTAAGTTGCCGATGGGTTCGCCAAGCAAAAGTTTCTGAGACACTTGATGAAGAAGATGATAAGTGGAGCTCAGAAGGTATCGGCCAAGAGGGAACCTTACACCATTGGCCAAGAGTTCAGCCGCGGGGAGGAAGGCGTTGGTTGGTCCTACTGATCGACCACAGAAGATAAATTTTTTTAACCACATATTCAAGAATGTGGCATGTTCCCTCTGGTTAACTGTCCTGGTCCTCTGGCATTCTTGAATATATCCCGTCCAACCGCCGATGTTGTGGGTATTCACCCTATATTCAGATTTTCTGCCATAGATGGAGCCTTCATCGGCAGTTGAAATGTCCAAGCCAGTGAGCATGTAGACATCGGCAAGTGTGGGAGTAGCTGGGCCATGTCCAAACATAAAAGTGTTTATTGTGTCTGACCAGAAGTAAGCAGCTGCAATCATCATTGACTCATTCTTTTGCATATCGGCAATGGATAGCCTAATGCATTGGTCTAGCTTCCGTTCTGCCCAGTGTACTTGCATCGACCTGTTGACCCTCAAGTACCAATCTTTCCACCCTTTGGTGGTTTTGGGCCAAGATCGGAATGTATCTTTCCATAAATTCAGAGAGAAATTTTGGGCTCTAAAAGGGATTCTGTTAATCTCTGCATTAATCAGATCAGTTGGATCTGGGTTGCCCATTGGTCCTAGGCATTGGAAATGTGGCTGATCGGTTGGAATAACTAATTTGTTGCGAAGTTCCTAAGTTTAGAGGATCCGAAAAACAAAGAAAAAGAGAAAAATTACCAACTGTATGAACTCGCAAAGACCAGAGGAATCGAGGTAAAAAGTAACGGAAGTGGAACGAACCGCAGGGACGTCGAAGTTGATTGCCATTATCTTGAGGTAGATGGGGGCATGAGCTGGAGACTCGAGGTTGACGCTGGAGAAAAGTTCTTGTTGGTTGAGGTCGTGCAGTTGTTCATCGGAGTCGCCGCCGGAAAGAGAGAATGCCAAAGATTGGAGCCTGAGGGTAGAAGACGAGCGTTCCGGAGAAATCTATTTATAAGCCGCTTGGAGTAGGGGTATTCTGGACTTATCTCTATGCCGCGCGCATGTAGGTCGAGGTGGTTCAGATGGATATGGTAACTGTTCGCACGATAATCAAGGGATTGTACAGATGATTTGATGGCAAGTAATCATGACTTGGAAGAGATCTCGGTACAGAATATTTTAATTCTAAAAATGGCGGCATTATTATGTTAGGATCTTGCCGATGGATTATTGTTTTGGTATCTTAACCATAATCATAGCAAGAGTGGTTGGAAATTATGCGATATTTACTGAGGTGCGTGAATCAGGACTAGATTTGATTAGATTTGATAACAGATCAAGTTTTAGCTTGGAGGATGAGTTACGGTAATTGGGCGAAGGCAAACGTTATCTGGAGTAAATTTCGGAGCATTAATGGTTTTATACTCCGAAATTGGGGGGCATGTGTTGACACCGTTTTTTGCACATGTCAAAATGATCAGAGTGGGCTAATCGGCAGGAGGAAAGTTACTGTATACGCTGACAGCCGATGAAAATCAGCTTGTAAAGATGGTTGCTGATGAATGGTGGTGATCGATGGAAAGGTTGATTTAGACTCGGGCGTTGCCGATAAGGTTGGAGATGTTATTGTCGATGCCGATAAAGGAAGGCTTGAAAACTACTGCCGATGAAACAGAAAGTATGCCGATGGAAAGGAGGTCGGTGAGAATTCCATCGTAATTGAGGCGGACAGGGAAATAGATAGGAGTTGATTTCCTTTTCTATATTTGTTAGAGTATAATTCATGTAAGAGTCACGTGTTTCCTTAGATATGGACTTGGTGTCCTAGTCGTATTTGGTTATGTCTCTTTAGATCAGGGTATAAATATAGATTGAGGGGCAATGTAATAGATATCAATCAATATCAAAACCAATTTTTACTCCTATTTGCATCTACTTACTTTTCGGCGACTTCGTCAATTTGCATATTTTTCCTTTTTACGAGTTCTCATTGATTCGGCGAGTTGCATCGCTTCAGTGCGACCTTCGGCGATTCTCGAGTTCCGCGTGAGTACCTCTTGGCCGTGACTTCCGGGCGTATCGCTGTTGTCAGGACCAAAGTGCTCGTATCTTCATCCTTGTCGATTAACAGGTCAAATCGACTGGCACGCTTTGGATATCGATTCGGGTATTAGCCCTTTGTGTTTGCAGATCCACTTTTGCATCAACACATCTTTTGGCACGCCCATTAGATTTATCTTTATTAAATGGTTGAATGATGATGAGCTGTTTCATTTATACAAAAAGGGGTTCGGTTACTTACAGTCATTGGCTTAGCATAAATTAATCATTGTTGATATCCTTTTGCCATTGACTAATATTTGTCTAAATAATGATATTCATCCTGAATGATAACCGATTCTTCTTACACAACCCCATGAGCTTTAATTAATTTATTCTTATGAATATGCTGGAATCGACTATTTAGTCGATCTCCTTTCATATTGGCTCTCAGAGCCGCACATTCGGGACTGTCTGGCAACACCGGCACGTTCCGCCCTAAATTACTGATAAACTCTCTCCTTGTCAATTATAGGGTCAAATTCATTGACACGTCTCGGGAGGAGTCCGCAGGATCGACCACCCCTGCGCTGAAGTAAGGCAGATCTCCAGCTCCATGGAGCGGACCCTTCCGGCTTGCTCGTGTGCCCTCGGCACGGGGCGAAATTTCTGTGTCGACAAGCTGAAATCATTTAATGGTTAAAAATCATGTTTGAAATTATCATTTTCTAAAATTAAAAATTTGAATTATCCAAAATTAGTGACAAAGATAGATGACCAAACTAAAAAGATAGAGCATGATTTTAGAAAATTTTAGGAAAAACCCCCAACACATTTGGAGTTAGTATGAGGAAGAAAAACTAGTTACAAGTTTCAGCCACAGAATAAAAAGAGAAATCACACTTGTTCATCATTTATCATCATGAAGTTGTGATTTTTCTTTTTAATCTAAAGGTAAAATTTGTAACTAGTCTTTCTCCCTCATACTAACTCCAAATGTGATGATTTTTTCCTAAAATTTTCTAAAATCATTCCCTATCAAGTTGCTATGTTGATTTGGTCATTATTTTCATTTAACAAAGTTTGAGCAATTCAAATTTTCAAATTTCAAAAAATGACAAGTTCTAACGAGATTTTCAACCATTAAAGGATTTCAGATGAAAAAGTGATGAATACCAAAGTTGTATAACCCATCAAGATCTACAATTTTTATTTTGGTTATTTCTTCATCTGACAAAGTGATAGTAAATATTGTTAACAAATCAACATGTCTCTCGTATAGTTCATGAAACTATGAGTCATATGTGAATTTATGAACAATGTTTACTAGTACTTTGTCACATGAAGAAGTGACCAAAATAAAAGTTGTAGATAGTGATGAGTTCAACAACTTTTATGTTCATGACTTTTATAGTTGAAATCAATTAAGGTTTCAAAATGTTGTTTGAAGTTGTTATTTATTGAAATTCAAAATTTCAACTATTCAAATTTGGTCAAACGAAAAGATGATCAAAATAAAAGTTGTAGATAGTGATGTGTTCAACAGCTTCTATGTTCATGACTTTCTTATTTGAAACCATTTAAGGTTTTAAAATCTTATTTGAAGTTGACGTTTATTGAAATTCAAAATTTGAACTATTTAAATTTGGTCAAATAAAAAGATGACCAAAATATAAGTTGGAGATCTTGATGAGTTCTCCAACTTTGATGTTGACAAAATTTTCATTTGAGGTCATTTAGTGTCCTAAAATTCTATTAGTTGTTTTGAAATTTAAATTTTAAATTTTTAAAATATTATTTTTGTAAAGAAGAGAATAGAAAATTATATCTATATATATAATAAAATTGTTTATATATACATATATTTATATATATAAAATAATAAACAAACTAATATATAAATTTACATGTTCTTTGTATATGAACGAATTACAGAATTAGTGATTAAAATAAATTGAAAAATATTTGTAGGGGCGGCTAACTCAGGAACCGCCCCGATAAATCGATTTGTAGGGGTGGCTAACCCAGGATCCGCCCCTACAAATGAACTTCGATATATAAACCAGAGCCCGCGGGTAGGCAGAATTTTTTCTAAGTCTGGGCGCTATTCTCCTCCACGACGCCGGCAGGCTGCCGCCTCTGTGCCCTACCTCCGTCGCCTCTGTGCCCTACCTTCGCCACCTCCGTGCCCTACCTCCGCCACACCCTACCTCCCCCGATCCGCCTCCAACCCCTGGTCCGTCTCCTGCCCTACGCGCCGCTGTTCCCCCCGGCAGCTAGGGTTTCCGCCGCCATTCCCCCTCCCACGGCGGCTAGGGTTTCCGCTGCCGGTGCCCGTGCTCCCACCACCCGGCGGCCCTGGTGCCCGTGCGCTCTCCCTCCGCCGGCGGCCCCGGTGCCATTGCGCCCCGGCGTCCCTGCTCCCTCCCCGGTGACTCTGGTGCTGGTGCGCCCCGGCGTCCCTGCTCCCTCCCCGGTAGCCCCGGTGCTAGTGCGCCCCGACGTCCCTGCTCCCTCCCCGGCGGCTCTGGTACCTGTCGTGCGCTCTGGTGTTCGCGCTCCCTCCACCGGCGGCCCCGATGCTGGTGCGCCCCGACGTCCTTGCTTCCTCCCCCGGCGGCTCTGGTACCCATTCGCTCTAGTGTCCACCACCCTTTTTTTTGGCTCTGATAGTTTCATATTTTGTTTTTTGATTTGATTGCTGCGGTGGTAGCCATTGATTTGATTGCTGCGGTTGACATTCATCAAGATTGCAATGTGGTCTTCGGTGTTAATGAATTAAGCCATAAATTGGTAACTTAAGACATGGACCATAAGGAAGTGATTGTTATTGGCACTTTTGAAAATCTAGACAGTACGATAGTTGCTTGTTATGTTTCATATTTCTCAGAATCACCAGTGATAACAAGCACTGAAAGTGCATGCTCTAGGTATGAGCTGCTAGCAGCTTTGTTAGGTTGTAGTAAACTATGTGAGGTGTTCGGTCTCTGCTTGGGTGTATTCCATCTTGTGTGTTTGACCAATTAGTACTACAAAGCTTGTTGAGACATTTATATAGTGTATCTTCATGGACATTACGTACGCCAAAACTGAATAGCTAGCTAGCTAGGGGAACTAGCAAGCTAATAGTAAGTACATCTGAACATTGGGATCTTGCATATCTTGACTTGCATTGGGATCTTTCCGTGCATGCCATGTTCATTGGCACCTAGCTGTACTTTGATACTACTAGATTAGTAGCTGTCTGGCCATTTGGCTTTAATTTCATGCTTTGATAGAATATAGAAGACAATCTTGCTAGCTAACGGCTCCATCATTCTTGTTGCATCATGGCCACTACATTATTTGGTTGGATGAAAAGGGAGAGCAAAAAGGCGACAATCATATTGTCTCTCTTCTGCTTTTGAATGCTATTTAGTGCAAACAATATATTCATATGCTTGGTAACTTGACTGCTTACCACTGTCAGGATTGCTTGTACTGTTACACTACTTCATACCAGCAAACATTTTGTAAAGCTGAACATTCAAAATTAGGTAACAGTACTATATATTATGATTAATGATGTTTGAAGCATTTTTTTGGGGGCGTTGGGGGGTAAGAGCACTTACAATCTTTTATTTTGTTGGACTGGATGTCATGAATTTGTCACCAAATACTATTTGTTGACTCATGGTTGAAGCAATTTAAGTTACCCAGTTTTATTTGCTTTGAACGCTAATATTAGGGTCCAGTCAGCAGTTAGCTTGAACATTCTGTTTGATTTGTCGGGCCTTGCTAGCAGCATGCTAAACTTAATACTTTTTGGAATAGTTGAACTGTTAGTGTGAACTATAAAAAACATTAACCAGTGTTGTTGCTGAACTTTCTTCTTCAAATATATTGCATTAGAGTAGAAATATGTTCATTTCTGTTTGAGTTATTTTATTTACTATTGTTGTCCTACTATTAATACTACTGCTGTCCTACTACTAGTACTACTGGTTGTTGTTTTTCCTATGTGTTAAATCCCTGGTACTATGCATTACTATGCATCCCTAGGTATTAACTTGCTCTATGTTTGCTAAGCATCTGTTGCTTTTTTTTTTGCCAAATCTCCCAGGACTCGCCCAGGAATTGTTGTCCTGTCTTTTGCCATCAGCTGTTGCTCTATGTTTGCTAAGCAGCTGTTGGTTTTTTTGCCAAATCTCCCCTCTCCTCTCCTCTTCTTTGTTTTGCCGATGATGAAATTGTCCAAGTCCATACATTATATGGAATATGACCTGATGACCAAGAACTTGTGAGGAACTTGTCATCATTAGCAGCCGCCCCTATATTACCTTCTCCTCTCTTCCCTGTTATGATGCCTTGATGCTCCAAGTTCAAGATCAGATGATGATTGACATGTTTTTGAGGCCTCTACTACTGCTACTACTTGTTTTTTGATATATTGTTGTTTTATAGGACTACTTTGGTTTATAGACCTTTTTTATTTCTTATACCTTCTCGCGTACCTAAAACACACTTTCTTGCATCTATTAGAACAAAGCGCGAAATAATATCACAGACACCAGACAATACAGCCCGATGCCCCGAACATGATGAGCAGCCAAGCTATGAGGAGCAAGCACTAGAGGACCAGCTTACTTAGGAGCAGTTCGATAACGAGTTAGAAAAGGATCTAGAAGTGATGCTTACTCAGGAGCAGTGTGACAAGGAGGAAGGGGGAGCAGAAGGAAGAGCAGGAGAGGCTGCTAAAGGCAAAGAAGAAGAGGATGATGATGATGAGGACTCAGAAGAGGGATATGTAAGTCCCAAGGATCCTTTCCCACATGAAGCCAGAAGGAGGCCAACAGAGAAAGATTTGGACAAGGATTTGGACCCGAACAAGGAGGTAGGGATAAAGCCTTAGCTTGTAAATTTTGCTAAAGCTTTGGCTATGTTACCTCTGCTAACACTTTGACTTATTGTATATATAGGTCCCTCCTGAAACTTGGAAAAGACAATATCGACGTCCACGACATCTCGCCAGACAAGACGAAGTAGAGGAAAGGAGAGCAGAGGCAACAGCCACAGAGATGGACATTGAGGCCTCTGCTCCACAACCTCAAAACACAACCACGACTACCAAGCCTAAGAGGAAACGAGGGGATAGAAAAGCAAATCAATATCTAGATAAGGCATGCTATGTGATAACGGAGGTCGGGCTAGCAGGGGAGATCCTTGAGCTAAAGGAATTAAGAGGACGATTCTGTAATGCGATTGGGGCCCTAGTAAGAGATAAATTGAACCCAGCAATCCCTAACTGGAAAGAGGTACCAGAGAAGAAAAAGGATGAACTATGGGATAGGCAGCTGAAGCTTAATTTTAGATTTCTGGAGGGTAAGCACGGCTGGTAAAAAAATGCTTTCAGGATCATGGGAGAGTCATTTCAACGTTGGAGGCCGGAGCTCAACAAGAAGTATATCCAAAAGGGGTTAACTCCCTTCAACGAGTTCGGCAACATAACTCCTAGTCAATGGGAGGAGCTCGTGGCTTAGAAGACTTCACCGGAGGCATTGGAGCTCAGTGCCCGTAACACCGAGCCGGCGAAGAGGAACAAACACCACCATCATCTAGGCCCCAGTGGCTACTATGCCAAGGAAGAGCAGTTTAGGAAGATGGACGAAGAGGCCACAGCTGCTGGGAATATCGATGTGACAAATTTGAAGGTACGCTCAAGGAATTGGATATATGCGAGGAGTACAGAATCATTCGGCGGTAATCTTAAGTTTGATAAGCCAGAGACCCAAGAGGCAGTATCAAGGATACTGAAATATGTTGAAGACAAGGAGAAGGGCTCATTCAATCCTTCCAGGGAGAGGGATGAGCTTAGCCTTGGCTTGGGAAACAAGGAGCACACAAGATGCACCAGGGGGCTAGGGAAAAGGATGACCTGGAAGCATAGATTCGAAGAGGACAGACACATGTATAAGAAACATGGCAGAGACTAGGAGACTAATCTTGAGCTCCAAGTGAAGGCTCTAGTTGCGAAGGCGCTGGAGGAGCAAGGACTGTCTACAGAGCTATGGATATTAATGACGCCGCCGGGAGAACTGGCATTAGTTGGCAGCCCTCCGAAAGTTTCTAGCAGCCAAGGTTCCACTGCAGCCACAACCCCCATCGATCGCATACGGGAACCAACTAGTTACACCTTGGTGTTTCTCAGCAGCCGGCAGAACATTGTGATGGAGGTGGCAATGAGTGTGGCACATCCTCCCAGTGGCTTACACCATAATAATAAGATACCGCCAGACTACACTAGGGTCGAGGTGCATACCATGAAGCCCGAGTTCATGCAGTGGAGGATAGACTACACAACTCCCGAGGGGCTGGTGTTACTCGGAGACATAATGGGGTAGTTCATCCTCTAGCACAAACGGGATATTATATTGACTGCTTCTTCGCCGCATCCCCCTCTCCCAAATTTGGAGCGAGTTGTTGAGGTCGGGGAGATATTTTCACCGTCTCGTGACCACCACATTCCTGAGATGCCACATTCTTCCCTGCCTCCTAGCGAGCATGTGCCTGATAAGCCACAACCTTCTCTAGCTCATACCGAGCAAGTGCATAATGAGATGCCACAGTCTTCTCAATAAGCACAACCGATACATGAACAACGAGTGCCTCCTGAAAAAGGTGATGCACAAGAAGATGAGGACGTGCCTGAATGGGAACTTTGAAAGAAGCATCCAATCACCATAAGACCAATTTATGTTCCGATGAAAGACGTCTCGTCGGTGCACAAGTGGTATTCCCATGACCAGTTCAAGCCTGAGAACCAAGTTAAAAAAGTCCCATCACGGGCTTCTAAGGAGGCCGTCACTAGCAAACTCCACCAAACAGCAAAGCAGTATCCAAATGTTGATGCCATCAAATGGTCAAAGGATTGCCTGAAAACATATGAAAGAGGCAAGCCCTTCCTACCAAACCGGGACATCCAGCGCCTACCACTTGGAATGAGAAGGTTCCATGATTGGTACTTGCGTGTTCTCCCAACGAGCATAGACCTCGTACAAGCATGCTTCCCCACCGGCACATTTGGAAGCCCAGCCGGGAAAATTGTCTTTGACTTCAATGACATGGAGACATGCTTTCACCTCAGAGCAATGGAGATGAATCTAATTCGCACGTGGTGCCTGTAAGTCCTTGTCCTCCTAATATGATATGAATGTAATCTTTGAATTTTGTTGTAACTAACCCATGCCATGATTTGTAGAATGCAAGTGCACATTATAAAACAAATGCCAAGTGTGAAAGCCGGGTATATAGACCCTCAAGCTATAGCACAAACAAATTTTAATTACCCTAAACAGTGAAAACTGGATGACAAAGAGCTAGCTGCTGGAAAGACCCTTCGGGAGAAAGAGCACATCCGTACGAAGAAACTAAGGGAAGAGTCCCTTAAGGTTTCGGCATACATTGCCCTGGCTTTTAAAATTCTCCAACATCACTCTACTATATGGCTACCATACAACTTCGAGTAAGTTAAACTCTATACTTAAAGCTTTGTTCGATATATTTTATTCGATGCAAAAGAGCTTATCTAGTTCTATGATTAAATCCATGCAGCAACCACTGGATTTGTATAGGCGTCGATGTCGGGAGGAGCATGGCATGGGTCTTTGATTCAATAGATAGGGACCCGATGACATACAAAGACTTCATATCGATTCTCAAGACGTATACATATTGACAATCCTCATTAGCTTATATGTTTGTATACATACTTGTAACATTCACTTTTGGATACTAACAAGTTGTATTTGCTAAAATAATTCAAACATGGCATTTAGGTTCTATGTCACTAAACATCACGGAAGGCATGATCTAGTAAGGAAGGAAAAGCTGGCTATAAAAACACTATGTGCGGTAAGTGTAACTTACTTCTTCAGTACTCCATTACATGACTGTCAAAAGCATTACTTAACATTTCCATATGCAAAACACACAGTGCCCCAAGCAGAAGCCTGGGAGTGTACATTATGGATACTATGTATGTTCTATGATGAGTAACACCGGGGCCTACAGGAGACACCCCTTAAGGGTAAGTTTGAACCTCTTCACCCGTAGTATAAAAGCTTCGTACATGGTATGAAATACTAAACCAAAACTTATTCTCTTGTAGTGGAAAGAAGAGAAAGAAATGAAAAGAGACCCATACAAGGATGACCAACTCTTAGAGCTCGTCGGCGACCTTTGCAACTTCATATTGGACCAGATTGTACACGTCAAAGACACCTACCATGACCGAGAGTCTGACTTAGGTAGAAATCCTCAGTACCAACACCTTCATGAGACTGAAAGGCTAGCTCTAGGCCGTTGATTACACTGTGTATGGAATTTGACATTGGTTTTACCTTGTGAATTATGTCTATTTAATGATGGATTGTATATATTCTTGTGAATTGGACTTGTAATTGTAGTTTATATAATACTCTTGTGCTTGTACTTGTGACTTGCCTTTAAGAAGCATCGGTTCCTTAGGTAAACTATCTTCTTGGATGCATCCAGGTACACCCATGTAGTACCATCTAAGCAAACCAAGCATCCCGTCTTCCCTTTGATCTGTCCAAACAAAGCAAACAGCGCGGGGTAATCATTGATAGTAACAAATATTATTGCTCTACATATGAAGTCCTCCTTTCAGAACGCATCGTACATCGGCTCCCCATGCCTCCATAGCCTCTCCATTTCTTGCATCAAAGGCTCGAGGAACACGTCTATATCAATGCCTGGTTGTTTAGGGCCAGAAATAAGAATAGTGAGGAGAAGGTACTTTCTCTTCTGACACAACCACGTTGGGATGTTGTACATGGTCAAGATCACTGGCCAAGTGCTGTGGTCGCTCATCCTCTCATTGAAGGGATTCATTCCATCGGTGCTCAAGCCAAACCGTACATTCCTTGGGTCATCGCTAAATTCTTTGTGCTTCTCATCGAACCTTTGCCACTAACTACAATGAGCCGGGTGTGCAATCTTATCATCATACACCTTGCGCTCATTATCCCACCATGTCATGAGTGCGGCTTCTTTAGGGTTTAGGAAGATACGTCTCAAGCGGTCGGTCACTGGCAAGTACCACATTACCAAGGTAGGAATTCTTCTCTGCTTTACATCGTTGCCTAATGGAGTATCCTCTAGGGGCTGAGATTCTTGTACCACCTTTTTTGTACCCTTCTTATTCCTCTTTTTCCCCATGGAGGCTTCGTCCCCACCGTAAAGGTCATTGTTCTTGTACCGACTGGCCCCACACCAGGGACATTTATCCAGTGACTTGAACGTTTCGCCACGAAAAAGTATACAGTGGTTGGGGCATGCATGTATTTTTTCAACCCCCATTGTCAATGGACTTATGACCTTCTTCGCTTGGTATGTGTTGGTGAGAACTGAGTTTGGTTGTGGCAGCACCCATGACAGGAGATGCAATAGATCATTGAAACTACAGTCTGACCAGCCGTACTTAGCCTTCAGGATGAGTAGCTCAAGCACAAAACATAGCGATGTCCAATGTGTCAGACAGCCATTTTCAACACCATACACAGTCTCCTTTGATGCTTTTGTCACCCTTTCCAAATTTTCTAGACCTTTTGGACTATTTAGTAAAATCTCTGGTCCAAGAGCTCGAATCATGTCCTCTAAATCATCTTCATCCCCGACACGTGCTCCACCATCATTATTGGCACCACCTTCGTCGTTACCATCCCAACCACCAGCATCACCACCTTGTTCATTGACAAACTCCGAATCCATTCGTGCATCAAGCTCTGCTGAATATTGGGACAAACATTCTATGGTTTCGTTGTCGTATTCCTCCTCATCCTCGTCGTTAACAATAACCATTTCACCATGATGAATCCACACTGTGTAGTCCTCAATAAATCCTCGCATAATCAAATGTGATCTGATGATAGTCATATCTGTCCATGCCATACGGTTCTTGCAATCTTTACAGGGACAAATAATTGTATCCTTATTCTTTGTCAATGTCGTTGCATGCTTCTTTGCGGCCTCAATAAATTTATCCACCTCTTCACGGAAACCTGCCTTGAACCTTAACGAACCATACATCCAAGAGTTCATGTACTCCATCTTTTACAACAACAACAAAATAAACATAAAGGACTACTTATTCAGATATATATAAAAATGAATCAAATTAATAATTACTTGAGAATAATTGTATATACTTCAGATATATATGAATATAAATCAAATATAATTACATGAAGCATACAAACACACCATGGTAGAAGAAAATTAATTAATGGCCCATTTATCCATAAATAATTAAAATACATATTTGTTGATTACAATAAACAATTTCAAAGACAACAATTAGCAACAATTATATTTTACCCAATATCTTTAATGCAAACCCTAGTCTAATTTCATCAAACACAAATTTATAAAACCAAAATTAATAAAAAAACCAAACCCTAGATCTAGATCTACATGCACATGAAACATCCATAAAACTAACTAATTGTTCACTAAAATCAAGAAACATGGACCAAATAAGGGTATGATCTTGTTCCCCTCCCTAATTTACCTTAGTACATTCAAAACTTGGGTCTAATTTGCTTCATAAGTAGCTTAAGCACCATAGAAGAGAGAGAAAAGCAAAACTCTAATTACTCACTAACCAACCATTAAAACTTCAAAAAAAGTGTGGAATAACATTTCTTACAGTTTACAACCTCTCCAGCAAAGGATTTAAGACCAAAACCTCTCCCCCTTAGTAGAGCAATTTTTAGGAGGTGCCCAAGGCCTCCCCACCTTTCTTTCACGGGTTAGAGTGAGTGACCCGAGGAGAAAGAAGGTGCTGTAGTTTGCTTTTATATGTGGGTCATTTGTAGGGGCGGCTGGTGATAGAGCCACCCCTACAAATCGGAGGTACGTATTTGTAGGGGCGGCTCAATCACCAGCCGCCCCTACAAATAGCAATACCGGGGGCGGTTGGTGAGTGAGCCGCCCCTACAAATCCGACCCATTTGTAGGGGCGGCTCGTATGACTAGTCGCCCCTGCTATTCCATTTGAAGGGGCGGCTGGTCTCTAGGCTCCCGAGCACGCCACTGTAGGGGCGGCTCCATCTCCAGCCGCCCCTACAAAAAATTTGTCCCGTTGCTACAAACCGTTTTTTACGTAGTGAATACCGGGTGCTGTTGCCTGTGTGGCCTCGCACTCGGCTGGGACAAGTATGTGTACCTGTGAGAGTACTGGCAAGTCATACACTACTGTGCTATTGGTGTTCATACAATGCTTGTCTTCTACCTCTCGCTCTCTCTGCTTACGAGAGTGAGCAGATTATCAGTGATAGTAAACAAAACACGTAAACAAAACAAAGGCTATTTTCATTTCTATTTTGAATTTGAATATAGAAAAAACCGTATTACCAAGGGGGATACAAATTGGCAAGCTTAAGGAAAAATAAGTGCTAACTACCTATCCAAACACAGCTAAGTCCCAAGTAAAAGCCAAAGCCAGAAAACCTTAGCTCCTATTCTTTTTGGCCTCCGTGGAAGCTCCGTGTTTGAGTGCTGAACTTCTGCACTTAACGGTTGATCGTCTACAAAGGGAAGGAGTACAATATACTCTCTCCCCTTCTTCTCCAATGGTCATCTGCGACATTACTCACTCACTTGCCTGTGAATAGCTCCCTCTCACCCCATTGAAGGCTCCCCAACCTCTCCCATTGTTTCTTAGTGAAGTCCCTTGAGAGATTGAATGTAGAAGTGAGTTAGAGAGCTTGTGACGAAGGTTTTCAAATGTTCTCCCCTCCTAGATGTTGGTTCATGTTCTTTTTCTCTTGGAGTTCATTGTATTGCCCTTGTGAAGCTAATGAAAACCCCCAAGCTTAATCTTTGTGGTTCGCTTGAGAAGATGAAAGGGCTGGAAGAGACCCAAAGCCTTTGTGGCTTCCTCACCAATGAGGACATAGACAATCTTGGGCTGGATGGTCTAAATGTCAACTTTGACTAATGATGTATGCAACAATGTGGGTTGGTAATGTTTTTAGCAACACGAAGAATAGCAAATCGACTGGATGGTTTGTGTGGATAAGGTTGTATAGTGATGTGAATTGGTGGATATTTGTGGTCGTGGGTGTGATATGGTGGTTTGTTGACGGGTATGAATTATAGTATTGTGCTTGTGAGGCTGCCAACAATTGTTGGTATCAGTTATGCTAACTTATATTGCAAATGCACAGTAATATTGGAGTCTTTTCCATAAGAATTTAAGAGTATTTTAGAGTTCATATCAAATTCAAGCAACAAACAGTATTTTAAGATCTACATGGACAACCTTTTATACTAATGAAATCTATTATGGGTTGTAGGGTGTTCTAATCTACTGAACTAGGGTGAAAACGATGCTATAGTGTCGTGTTGTGATCAGAAAAAATGGCGTTGCCTAGGATATTAGGATCGTCATCTAGTAACTATCTATAGACTATTGTATCTCTATTAATCTTACGCTTTTCTTTACATGCATTATGAACAATTCGCCCAATAGAAGAAGTCATAACCACCACGCTACAGTCACAGCATATTGTTTTGGATTGACTCATGCATGAGTGAAGTTAACATTAAACAAGAAACTCCTTTAAATAATGAATGCTAGCTCTCCCTAACATCCCTACCCCCACCCTGGCCCCACCCTCAGTCACACACTCACTCTCTCAGATCCTAATAGTGCCAATGTAACATCAGACAACGAAAGCAAAAATAGAAATTATGTTCATGCAATCCACATTATCACACCTTGTACACATCGTTGTCTTGTCGGCTGCATTGTAGTTGTAAAGGTTGTGATCCTAGGTAGAATCAACTTTAGGAGTATTTGGCTAAAAGCATCGGTCGGATCGTAGAATTAACTCGTATATCGAGATTCTGTATGTTTCTCAACAAAATATTTACATAATTAAGGTTTGTAATATATCTTACAAAGATTGAAGCATGCTGATTCTTATTAATTTATTAGTTTTTTCTAATTTTAAGTGGACAGCTGAACATATTCACCGCACAAAACAATTTTTAGTTATTTGTATCAACCAAATGATGTAATAAAACTTTAACATAGGATTCCATCCCAGGCCAGAGAGATAGTTTTATTGCCACAGTAGACGATATAAAAAATCCACTTCTCATATATCTCAAGTGCCTGACTTTTTGTTGTTGTTCGAACAACATGTAATTCTGTCATGATTTAGCTATATAGAAAAAATATGAATTGTCTTTTCTAAGTTTTTTTAGTTCTACTAGTTGATCGTGTAAAATTATTGCCTGAAAACTTCAAAAAATTCAGGCACCAAAAATATAGCAACTCGTGTTTATTATGAGTAGGACGTTTGTACGATGTAAGCTGCTTCCTAGGATTGTACTTCGTATCCTAAGATTCTAGCTACTATTCGTATCAGGATCATGTCAATCAAACCTTGGCTGCATGCGGACATTTTGTGTTGTGGCGACCGGCGAGCTCTAACAGCAAACAAAAACTTATTGATGAAACGAGGCATATATGCGCATTCCTACTTTTTACCAGTGACAGGGCGCCAAATGATGCAGAGTCGTTTAACTTTTACCCAAGCCTGTCGTCAGGAATGGCCGGCCGCGCACATGTATATATACGTGTCGTAGAGGTATCTTAGTATCTCACACTCGCACTGAGAGCTAGAGCTAGCTAGCTAGTGACAGTAGTTGTCCGAGCGGCCGGCCGGCAAGATGAGCGTGCCGATACCCGGGAAGTCGTCGTGGCCGGAGCTGCTGGGCGTGAATGCGACGCTGGCGGCGACGGCGATCGCCCACGACAGGCCGGACGTGGCCATGGAGGTGCTCCCGCCGGGGTCGCAGGTCGTCCCGGACTTCAACCCCAAGCGCGTCCGCGTCTTCGTCGACAACAACAACCTTGTCACTACTACAATAAGCATTTGTAGGGGCGACTGACGATGATTTGTAGAGACAGCTCGGCCAGCTGCCCCTACCATACCGTCTCTACAAATCATGCATTTGTAGGGGCGGTTCTCAGACCACCCCTACAAATCGATTTGTTGTAGGGGTAGTCGTAGTACCGGCCACCCCTATAATACCTATTTGTAGGGGCGGTTCAGTCTAGAACCGTCCCTACAGTATATTTTTCTGTAAAAAAAAAATTCAAATTTACAATTCAAATTCGACCAGAACATATATTTTTCATGCACAACTCCATCATGACTTATCTTCTTCTGCGATTGTACTGAAGCAAGCAATTTTCAATATCCTTATCATCATCCTGACTTCTATGACTCAAGAGGCAAAGGCAGAAAAAGTGACACCAAGTTCCTGGCATGAGTGAGCGAGAAAAGGTTAATTGCATCACCCTGCATAAACTATGTCGTAAATCTAAAGCCCTGTATAACATAATAATAGGAAGGGTACCATTAGGTTGTGGCCATATGTACGTTTGTGAAATAAAATTACTGCACAACCTTGTAGCCTGGTGGGATGGGGGCATATTTGGCATCCGAAGCAATATTAGATTCAGTTTGTTTTTCATTCTCATGAAAAAAGAGATATATCATACAACTATACGTCAGTAGTAGGTTTGAGTAGATACGATGGGCTGACATGGCATCAGCTAGTATTTGACAGTTCATGACTACTATGTAAATAAAGAATGTAAATGTATGTCCATGGGGCCCGAAAACCACAAAAAGATTATTCTTGGGTGGAGATGTAAGGAGTGTTAGAAGGAGTAGAATGAGGCCAACCGTGTGTATTGCAAGGCCCAAGAGGGCAAATATACACAGTGTACATATGCAAAGAAGCCCTCCAAGTAGAGGGAAAACACAGAAAACACATACACCTCCTATACATCTAACACCCCCCCTCAAACTCATGGTGGAGAGTAGAAATCTACAACACTGAGTTTGGAGAGTAGAAACCTATGATGAGCCCGGGTCTGTGCCTTGGTGAAGAAATCAGCTAACTGAACCTCTGAAGGCACATGGTGGAGCGTCACAACCAGATCATGCACCTGCGATCTCATGTAGGAAGCATCAACGCCAATGTGTTTGGTGAGCTCATGCTTGACTGGGTCTCGAGCAATACTGATCGCACCGGTGCTGTCAGAAGAGAGAGGAGTGGGTGCAGTGGCAGGCACACCAAAATCCTCAAGAAGCCATCGTAGCCATGTCACCTCCGCAGTTACAGTCGCCATAGCACGCAGCTCAGCCTCAGCACTCGAGCGGGAAACTGCAGTCTGCTTCTTGGTTTTCCAGGCAATCAAAGAGGAGCCAAGGAAAACACAATAGGCAGAGAGAGAGTAGCGATCATAATGATCACTCGCCCAGGTCGCATCAGAATACGCCTGAAGCTGAAGAGAACTAGAACGAGGGAAGAAAAGGCGCCGAGAGATAGTTCCACGAAGGTATCGTAGAACACGAAGGAGGTGAGCATAGTGGAGCTGGGTAGGAGCTGAGACAAATTGACTCAAGATATGCACAGAGTGAGAAATGTTAGGACGAGTGATCCCAAGGTAGACAAGACTCCCAACAAGCTGACGATAGCGAGTAGGATCAGCAAGTGGTACACCATCAGTGGGTCGTAGGTGAACACCAAGCTCCATAGGAGTATCAACAGTGCGGTGATCAGTGAGAGCAGCATGGGAAAGAATGTCCTGAGTGTACTTTTCCTGAGAGAGAAAAATACCATCAGATGTGGAGGTGACCTCAAGACCAAGGAAGTAACGAAGGGGACCCAAATCAGACATAAGGAATGTCTCACTGAGACGCTGCTTCACAAAATCAATGTACTGGGAATCATCGCCCGTGATGATCATGTCATCGACATAGAGAAGAAGAAGGGTGCGACCACGAGGGGAAGTGTGAACAAAAAGAGCAGGGTCGTGATCACTTGGCGTAAAACCAGCATCGATGACAACAGAGGAGAAACGCTCAAACCAGGCCCGAGGAGCTTGCTTGAGGCCATAGAGAGAACGGCGCAACCGACAAACCAGGCCATCAGGAACAGAGTATCCTGGAGGTGGCTGCATATAGACTGCCTCTCGCAGCTCGCCATTGAGGAAGGCATTCTTGACATCCAACTGGGATATCGACCACTGACGAACAGAAGCAACTGCAAGAAGAGTGCGAACAGTAGTCATGTGCGCGACAGGAGCGAAGGTCTCCTCATAGTCACGACCTTGCTCCTGTTGGAAGCCGCGTGCCACAAGACGAGCCTTGTATCGCTCAAGAGAGCCATCCGAGCGGGTCTTTACCTTGTACACCCACTTGCAAGTGATAGAAGTGACGTGAGGTGGCAAAGGAACAAGATCCCAGGTGCTAGTACGTTCTAGGGCAGCAATCTCCTCAGCCATAGCATGTTGCCACTCCTGGTGAACAGCAGCTTCCCGATAGGTCGCGGGCTCAGCCAAGACGGCACCAGTGAAGCCAAGGCGATCGGGAGGACGAAGGGTGCTGCGATCATGAAGAGAATAACGAGGAGGAGACTCGGGATGAGGTCCAAGGACGGACGGAGAAGAGTCAAGTGGTGGCGCAGTAGGAGGAGGTGGTGAAGGTGGAGAAGTAGGTGGTGGTGGTGGAGGCGGAGTAAAAGATACCTGAGGGGGTGAAGAGGCTGGAGACGACAGCGGAAGATACCACTCAGGTAAAGTGAGGAATGAGAGGGACTCAGTGGTAGCAGAAGAACCGAAAGGGGAACGAGGATAGTAAGGCCGGGACTCATCGAAGGTGACATCCCGAGAAATCCTCATCCGACGAGCAACAGGGTCATAGCAGCGATAACCCTTATGTTCCGTACTGTACCCAAGAAAAACACACTCAACAGACTGAGCAGTGAGTTTGGTGCGCTCACGAGGTGGAAGTAGGACATAACAGACACACCTAAAACAACGAAGATGGCTATAGGAAGGAGGGGTGCCAAAAAGACGCTCAAAAGGAGTGCAACCCCGAAGACAAGTAGAGGGTTGACGATTTATAAGAAAAACAGCTGTAGAAACCGCCTCAGCCCAAAAATGAGGAGCAAGCATAGAAGAGATCAAGAGAGCACGAGCAGTCTCAAGAGTGTGGCGATGCTTGCGCTCAGCAACACCATTTTGAGCATGAGCACCAGGACATGAAAATTGGGCAAGAGTACCCTGCTCAGCAAGGTAGGAACGATGAGCAGTGGAGATGTTCGCACCGCAGATGGCACTTGGGCAAGAACCTCCTGCTCCGCTGCAGACACGGAACGAGTGCTCTGTGTAGTAGAGGAACCACCAGAGCCCTGAAAAGAGCGTCTACCACGATGCCCTGATCGGTCGCGCTGCTTCTTGCGACAATCCTTCTCCTCATGACCATAGATCTTGCAGTAGCCACACTGAATACCAGAAGGTGCCCCCGTCACCACAGGAGCGGGCTGAGACGGAGGCGGAGAGACCTGGGGAGGTGTGGCTGCTAGGACGGAGGGCTGCGGTGGAACACGAGTCACACCCCCAGCGCGAAGACGTGTCTCCTCAGCTCGTAACTCAGGCATCGCCTCTGAGAGCGATGGGCGCGGACGACGAGTCAGCAACTGTGCTCGAACAGTCTCGAACTCGGGACGAAGGCGAGAGAGAAACTCGTGAAGGCGAAGAATGTCTCTCTGGTCCCGGTGACGGTCACAGCACCGGCAAGTACCACCACTGCAGAACTCAGCGCCCAAACTGTCCAGGCGATGCCAGACAGCTGTCATCTGACGGTGGAAGTCCTCAACTGTGGAGTCAAGCTGACGAAGCGACTGAGCCTCCTCAACAACAGCAAGGTACATCGCTTCGTTACGAATCTCGTAACTGCGACGGAGGTGATCCCACATAAGGTGTGAAGTGGCAAGACCTCTAAGGGATAACGAGAGATCAACCTCCATGCTCGCAAGTAAGATGGCCTTAGCAGATTTTTCCTCGCGCAGCCAAGTCTCATAGACACCAAGATCAGACTGATAGCTCTCCATCTCAGCCTCAAATGCCTCAAGTAAATCATTCTTGGCATCATCATCAGCATCTGGCGGGTATGTGGGTGGCGTGGGAAGAAGAGGACGGGGAGGACAGATCCGCTCACCCGTGAGATAGCCCCACAGCAGCTGCCCATCCATGTGGACCTCCATATGGAAAACAAAATCGCTCCAATTGGTGCCATTGAAAATGACGGGGCACCGAGGGACCAGAACAGCACCAGGGCGTCCGGGGGACGCCATGGAGGAGAGAACGTTTTTTTTTGTTTCTCTCTGCTGCTTCTGTTTTTTTTCTTTTTCTTTTTCTTTCTCTTTTTTTTTATTTAAGAGAGGAGGACAGGACCGGCCGGCTCACTCACACCAGACCGACACACCGGCGCGCCCGATACCATGTTAGAAGGAGTAGAATGAGGCCAACCGTGTGTATTGCAAGGCCCAAGAGGGCAAATATACACAGTGTACATATGCAAAGAAGCCCTCCAAGTAGAGGGAAAACACAGAAAACACATACACCTCCTATACATCTAACAAGGAGCAAGGAATACAGATCAAAATCAAGGGAAAAGATATGACCAATGTGATTCAACAAAAGGTTGGAAGCCATTAAGATCTAAGGAAATATGACCAGGCCAGGACAGGGCAATAAAAAAATCATGAGTTTTCGGCACAATATTTGACAGCTTCATCTTCTGGCATATCCACTAGTTTCTGTTCAAAAGCACAACTGAAAGGAAGTATGGTTTCACCACCATGTTCCTGCACCCTGATGAAAAAAGGCATATCAGCTCATGTGTGCTATAATACCAGCAAGGAATATATCATATTATTGGACCAGTAAAGTGGCTTAGAACATATATAACATGACAAAGATCAATAACATATTTAGGAGGCAGGTACAAGTATTCAGAACCCCACACTAATGGGCAATGGACCAAGGAAACATGTATGAATGATATAGAAGGATCGATGTTCCCTAAGTCTGAAACACCAAGTACAAAGGTATTAAACATCCACATCACATCTGAGATGTTTTTTGCCAATCTACCGAGAAAATGGCATGTTACTGAAACTTAAAAACTACACAATAATGACAGTGAATATGATAAAAAAATTGAACTCCTTCATATGAAAACTGTTCAGAAGATTATACTAATCAGAAGTTCACGGCAACACAGAGCCAAGCATACATTAGTCCATGTGACAGGCCAGTCCATGAAGCAGGCTCTCAGAACACGTACAGTATACAAAGCAAAGTGCAATACAGTAAGTAGTAGCAGAGAATGTCATATTTTTCATATTTTTGCGACAATAAGCAGATCTGGTACCCCTATGATTATAATCAGCAGACATATATAGTTTGTTATTAAAAACAACCCCTCACCAACAAGTAATTGGAAATCTCTACCTGACACAAGAATTTCTTTGGGGATGCACAAGCCCCAATCGGATCATCTCAAAACTGTATTACCAATCTATCTAGATGGATAGAGCATGGAGCATAGGAGGGCATTGCTACCTTGTATGGGTCAGCGAGGTAGACGTAGAGGGGGTACTTGTCGTCGACATTGGCGACCCGCACCTAGCCGCCGTCGGCCCTCTGGATGGCGAGGATCATGTCCTGGCGGATGGCCATGGGCAGCACCGAGTAGCCCCAGCGGGGCGCGTCCAGTCTCAGCCTTAACCCCTATCAAGCACACACGCGCACGGGCAGTCCAGGGACGGGGATGGACGGACCTGGGGAGCGGGCGAAGAGCGTGGGGCGTCGTCCGCTTGCTGGTGTCGCGGCTGCTCCCCCGTGGCTGCGGTTTTTGTAGATCTGGACGTGGCAGGCGGCACCGGCTGGATCCAAGTGGAGGGAGGCGTGGCCGGCTGGATCCAGGTGGAGGAAAATGCTGCCGACTGGATCCGGGTGCGTCGTCGGCCGGTCTGGAGGGTGGGAGGCGGACTGCTCACCCCGCCGCACGGGAAGGGAGAGGAGGTGGCCGTCGGTGCTTTGGCGCTTGGCGAGCGGGCGGAGGCGGCCGGTGGGCAGCCTCGCAACGGCACGCTGTCCCCTGGCTGCGGACAGGAGGATCCAGATCTCGGAGAGGGAGGAGATGAGGAGGGAGGTGACGGCGACAGATGAGGGCGCGGTGGTGGCACCGGCAGAAGAGGTGGCTTTGGTGGCGCCGGCAGTGGAGCAGGGTGGCGGCGCCAGAGTAGGAGGAGAAGGCGGCGGCGTTGTAAGTGAAGGAGGAGGGGTGGCGGCGTTGTGCGACTCCGTGACTGGAGTCGGGGAGAGAGAGGCATGAGCCACCGGCGAGGGACCGGCCGGCACAGAATGACGCGATGGGGGGAGGAGGAGGTGGAGAAAGGCGGCCGCAACCGCTGTGCTTGCTCGCGCCAGGCGTCGCCGCCGCCCTGTCCGCGTCGAGGGAGAGAGGGAATGAAGAGGAGAGAGACTGAGAGAGGAGGGGGAGAGAATTTTTCTGAAGATGGCCGCTATATATACAGCGGGCATTTGTAGGGGCGGCTGGTGATTCAGCCACCCCTACAAATGGACACAGCAGGGGCAGCTCGTATTACCAGCCGCCCCTATAAATCGATGCATTTGTAGGGGCGGCTGCTGTGCTGGAGCCCGAGCACGTTACTGTAAGGGCGGCTCCAATGACAGCCGCCCCTAAAGAAAAAAAAACCTCGTTGCTACAAACTGTTTTTCACGTAGTGTCTCCCAGGTCCCCGTCATCGGCTAGGGCTCTAGGCCTCTAGCTAGCCAGGTGCTGCACCCGGCTAGCAGCTGGTTTTGATGTTTGGAGTCATGTGTATCGTCGTCATCGGTGGCTCGTCAGTCATCACGGTGCCGCGATCGAGCTGTGTGTGTGGTGTGATGGAATAAATACCGGCTGCTGTTGCCTGCATGGCCTCGCTCTCGGCTGGGGCATGTATGTGTACCTCTCGCTCTCTCTGCTTATGAGAGTGAACAGATTATCAGTGATCGTAAACAAAACGAAGGCTATTTTCATTTCTATTTTTAATTTGAATACTGAAAAAACCGTATTATCAAGGGGGATACAAATTGGCAAGCTTAAGGGAAATTAAGTGCTAACTACCTATCCAAACAAACATCTAAGTCCCAAGTAAAAGCCAAAGCCAGAAAAGCTTAACTCCTATTCTTTCTGGACTTCATGGAAGTTCAGTGTTTAGGTCCAAAACTTCCGTACTTAACGGTTGATCGTCCAATAAAAAGGGAAGGAGTACAAATATACTCTCTCCCCTTCTTCCCCAATGGTCATCTACAACATTACTCACTCCTCTGCCCGTGGATAGCTCTCTCTCAACCCAATGAAGGATCCCCAATCTCTCCCATTGATTTTTAGTGAAATCCCTTGAGAGATTGGATCTAGAAGTGAGTTAGAGAGCTTGTGAGCAAGGTTTTCAGATGTTCTTGCCTCCTAGCTGTTGGTTTGTGTTCTTTTTCTCTTGGAGCTCGGCCTGTTAGATGGCTAGAGGCTACCCTGGAAGTTCAAATTGCCCTAGTGAAGGTAGTGAAAACCCCCAAGCTCAATC
This sequence comes from Miscanthus floridulus, assembly GCF_019320115.1. Classification (NCBI taxonomy): domain Eukaryota; kingdom Viridiplantae; phylum Streptophyta; class Magnoliopsida; order Poales; family Poaceae; genus Miscanthus; species Miscanthus floridulus. The sequence goes on from NC_089587.1 coordinate 5,915,403, forward strand.
TTTGTGGTTCGCTTGAGAAGAGGATAGGAGTAGAAAAAGCCCAAAGCCTTTGTGGATTCCTGTAACGCACCGACCCGGGAAGACGGCTAAGGCCCACTCTACACGTTGAATGAACCACACGTGCTAATTAACTCTCTTGCGCTTTCGTCCTCGGTTCGCGCAAAAGGATTGATCCGGAGTTAACAGTCTCCCAGGTCCAGGTTTTTAACTTGGTTCAGCTCTTCTTCAACTTCCGATGTGGTACTAAAGTTTGGTCACTACAGTGTTTTCCGCAGTGCTACAGAACCACACAAGCTTGGCCCAGCCCACAGCCTGTCGGTGCTACAGTATTAGGCCTCATTCCATTGGGTCTCACACTTCCTCAACAACGAGGATGTAGACAAGCCTTGGTGGCTTTGCTGGACCTCAGGGTAAATCATGTGTCTTGTCCTTATTGTTGTTGATTTGTACTATACCTCTTGTTTGAATCCATATTCCAGGGTTTCCAGTCGAACTACTTGTATAGTGTGTTGTAGCAGCAGGGACTTGGTGCTAAGGGAAGCTCATACACATAGGAGGCTTGGTATTTAACTCAACCTAAGTTTAGACCCCATTCAATTTAGTTCTTAGCTGGGACTCGCAGAACTTATGCGAATTTGTACGAAACTTCTGCACCGTGGAAGTTTCGCCGAAATCTACTGCAGAACCTTCACATTTTGCTAATCCGCTGCATCGATTTTAGGTTTCTACAAGCCTATTCACCCCCTCTAACCCTTGACTGATCCTTTCAATAGATAACCGAGCACTGCAGAACTCACACAGGCCTCTTTACATGGGCTGGCTCCATCCATTCCACCCTCGCAAAGACCCTGATTGACCCCAAGTAGGAGCAAAAGGGAATTGTTGCTTGGGAGCTTCAAAGTCTTTCCATGTCGCCAAAACGTATGTTTCAGTCCTAAAAACATCTGCAAGCTAGGCTAAAAGATAATAAAAGAGGAAAAAGTGGTGCATTGAAAATCATACAAGAGATTCTTTCCTGCTACACACTCAGTTCACCCTGGATCTCTTTTTGTCAGAGTGAGAAAGCTAAAGAGATAGAAGAATCTTTACATCCATATGTTGATGCATTTCCACTGCAAAAATTCAGGCCACATTGCATAGTACTGCATGATGCATATGCTAGCATTGCATTGCATTGCATGAGGCAATAGAAAAGGTTACTTGAGGGAGCACACGTACTGTGTTAACTGAATAGTCATGTGTTCATGTTAATTTGGTCTGAGCTCTTACAAGTACTGTGTAATATAATTAGTAGTAGTAACGGTGGTCATTGGCAGGAGATGAAAGCTTTCCCACTTTACCCATGCATGATAAGGCTCTGTCATTGCTCAGCAGTTTCACTCACTATCAGGCCTTAATGCAGGAGTCAGTGTTAGAGTATATATTAGGATATCTCCAGATATGGTAGATTAAGATCGTTTAATCTCGGCTTACCTTATATATCTAAGGGAGACCTTTTGCACCCTAAGCAATGTACTACTATATAATCCATCCACAAGACTTAGCAATACAGTTTTTCTATTCCTCCAATAGTCAGGTATGTAGCTGTTCCCTATCATGCATCAGGATGCATGTAAGATTTTTTTGACCACTATTGGTTGTCTCTTTGATTATCTGTGCCATGCATATATATATATATATATGTTCATCGGAATGCGGGACATTCGCCGTCTATAGGTCCTCCAGTCCTAGGCGACCGGCCGGCGACCTCTGACAGCACACAAAAGGTTACCTGATGAAACGAGGCAGCCTAAACTTTCCAGCAAAGCCTGGCATCAGGAATAGCGTGGCGCCAGGCCGTGTGTACTCCTATATATACAGACGTGCGTGCCGCACGCAGAGGTATCTCTCAGTATCTTCGACGGAGTATCTCACACAGTACACCGATCTAGCTGGCGCTAGTGAGGAGCGGGCAAGACGAGCGTGCCAATCCCCGGGAAGTCGGCGTGCCCGGAGCTGCTGGGCAAGCAGGCGACGCTGGCGGTGCTAGCGATCGCCCACGACAGGCCGGACGTGGTCGTGGAGGTGCTCCCGCCGGGCTCGCCGGTCGCCCTGGAGTACAACCCCGAGCGCGTTCGCGTCCACATCGACGACAACGGCCTTGTCTCCCAGGTCCCCGTCATCGGATAGCCAACCCAGCTGGTTTGTCTGGTGTCATGTGTGTCATCGTCGTGTCGTCGCCGTCGTCTGTTCATCGCGGTGTGCCGTGATCGATCAAGATGTGTGTGTGTGGCGTAATGGAATAAATACGACAATAATGTCGTCGTCGTCGTCTGTTCATCACGCTCCACTTCAGCTGGGACATGCATGCATGTGTGGGAAATTGGACAACTACTTGCTGGTGTTCTTCTCTATTTCAAGTACAAACCAAAGCCATAAGGCTTACACACGCATGAAGAAACAAAAGCAAGGTTCAGCCCACATAGTGGGCGCAGCAAAAAAAAGCAGAAAAACTAGGCCTCAATACCATTCGAGAAGTTCCAGACAAACTTCACAAAGACAGCCATGATTTTCAAGTTATTTGGATGCACATACTTTTTGCAATCGGATACCACTAATCCTTTATACAACAATGTTTTCTTTCAGGCCTACCAACCAATACGGACCGTGTAGAGCTGCTTTCTCGAGCCCTTTCTTGATCTACATGTCAGTCAGGTCTGAAAAAGCTACATATATATCAACTTGCTTGTTACATATAACAGTGAATATCAGTTTCTTTCATCTGGGTCTCTAGGAACGAGATCCCTTCTTTCCTTTTTCTTTGTATCAACGAAACCTTTGGATTCAATTGGATGGAGGAATCCAATTGACAGCCTCGACTCGTATCCAAGAGCTAGCTTCGCTTCAACTAATTCTTTCCTCAGCTTTACTCAAGTTAGCTTCGGCTATTTCAGTGCCTGTTGAGCTTCTTCTAGATCAATGTCACTACCCAGTTCTGCATCATTTCCTAAAATGATGATCTCATTATTAACTATTCTCGCAGAAATCACTTTCCCTACTGCTACGTTGAAATGAAAATGCCCGCCTCCAATCCACTTAGTTAGACCAGACTCTCAGACATATGATTGTTGAGTTAGCCAAGTGAGGGGTTCGTTCAGCCCGTTAGTCTCCCACCATCTGCATCCGTCCTTGAACAGTGGTCGCTCCTCCATCCTATGCAGCATAGATCACTATCAGATCCAATATGTGGTCCTGGCAATTACCAGCATCGATGTATTAGATTAGGGTGAATTAAATGAAAGGTGCTATAGTGCCGTGTTGTGAACGGAAAAAGAAGTGTCATTGGCTAGGATATTAGGATCATCATCTAGTAACTGTCTATAAACTATCGTATCGCTACGGTTACTATTACACTTTACAAGGAACGTCACCAATGTGCTGTGTCACGCATCTCTCTCTATTGCATCGTCTTAAGCTTATCTTTATATGCATTATGAATGGATCGCCCAATGCAAGAAGTCATAACCACCACGCTACGGTCACATCAATTTGTTTTGGATTGACTCATGCATTAGTGAAGTTAACATTAAACAAGAAACGCCTCTAAATAATGAATGCTAGCTCTCCCTAACATCCCTACCCTCACACCCCACCCCAGTCACACACTCACTCTCTCATCAGACAACGAGGTCCTAATAGTGTCAGCGTAACATCAGACAATGAGAGCAAAAATAGAAATTATGTACGTGCACTCCACATCACACCTTGTACATCGTTGTCTTGTCGGCTGCATAGTAGTTGTAAAGGTTGTGATCCTAGGTAGAATCATCTTCGGAGTATCTGGCTAACAGTTTCGATCGGACATGGAATTAACTCATAGAGATTCTATATGTTTCTCAACAAAATATTTACATAATTAATAAGGTTTGTAATATCTTACAAAGATTGAAGCATGTTAATTGATTCGTATTAGTTTATTTGTTTTTTCTATTTTTAAGTGGACAGTTTGAAGTAACATTTTCACTACAAAATACTAATTTTAAGTTATTTATATCGATCAAATGATTTAATGAAACTTTAACATAGGATTCCATTCCAGGCCAGAGAATGTTTTATTGACACATCACACATGAGACTAAAACTCCACTTCTCCTGTATCTCAACAAGTGACTGATTTTTTGTTTTTATTCAGACAACATGTACTTTTGTCATTGTCTGATTTTTTGTTTTTATTCAGAGAACATGTACTTTTGTCATTGTTTAGATATATGGAAAAATGTAGAGTATAGTATTTCTTTTCATTGTACTAGTTTATCTATACCTAATACTAAAGAGGCAAAATTTCAGCCCTTTTTTTTGTCCATCCATTTTTTTTGTCTGTCTCTCTAACTACCGAACAATGGAGAGTTACTTCCATCCGAACTTATATATATAAGAACCCGTGCTCATATGAATTAGAATAACTCTTGTCTAGAGCGATATGGAGTCCGATTCCAAAATAGACACCGGTTCTTAAGGTGGCCTCCATATTTAGAAATCCTAATCCAAATAGATTCCTCGGTCCAGAGTAAACTAAATAGAAATCCTAATCCTAACCCAAATAAAGAACCTTGTGCAAAAAAAAAACAAAGAAGATATTATTAATATTCTTCGGCCTATTATTTGGTAGGCTCGGCGTGCTGTAATCCTTTGCCAACTAATCTGGCCTTGTGCTTCACCACTTCTCCTTCTGCATTCCTTTTTAACTTGAAAACCCACTTCAACCCAATGGGTTTGTGACCAACTGGCAATTTCACCAACTCCCATGTCCTGTTCTTGTTGATGGATTGGATTTCACTCTCCATAGCTGCTATCCAATCTCTATCACCAACTGCCTCTAGATAGCTGGTTGGCTCCTCCATCACTGCTAACAGTGCATCCACTTCCGTGTCAGAAGTTAACTCCACTTCCACAGTATCTTGATACACCTCATTGAGATTTCTGAACCTCACTGGCCCTTCATCATAGTCACTTGAATCATCTAGGTCCATACCACCTTGATCCAAGCCTGCTCCTGCAATTTCTGAAGCTTCTGCTTCTATTGCCTAACCATCAACAGTACCTGACTGTGAGCCTGTTCCTGCATTCTCTGAGCCAACTGCTTCTACTGTGGGTTGATTCTCACTAGATGTTTCTCCCACATCTCCTGAATGATGATGATCATGATTATCACCACCAGTGACACCACCATTCCATAGTTGAGTTACATTCACTCCATTGTCCTCAACTACAAATTCTGAGTTTTCACCAAACTCTGAATTCCACTTCCAAGCTTCTGCTTCCTCAAAAATGACATCCCTGCTAACCACAATCTTTCTGGTTAGTGGATCATATAACCTATGTGCTTTGCTTCCCTCCTCAACACCAAAATAAACCATGGCAACACTCCTGTCATCTAGCTTCTTTAAATGTGGCACTGCTAGCCTAACATTTGCTCTACATCCAAACACTTTCAAATGTCCCAACTAAGGTTTTCTACCACACTAGCCCTCAATTGGAGTTCTACTCCCCATAGTTTTTGTTGGTAACCTGTTCAACAAGTACACTGAGTGTCTCACTGCTTCTCCCCAGAAACATCCTGGTACACTCATGCATTTTAGTAATGATCTAGCCATCTCCATGATAGTCCTGTTTCTTCTCTCAACAACACCATTTTGTTATGGTGAGTAGGGTGCAGTAAACTGCCTTTTGGTGCCAGCTTGCTCACATACATCC